>NW_019733901.1:0-41909 GCF_002891405.2 Cryptotermes secundus
CGTGACGCGCAAAAATGCTGATCCCTCAAGAAACCTTAAAGTCAGTGATTCCATAGAGGCCGTCTACCTCCCATTTTAGAGACTTGCCCAGGTGTCGTTCATCCGTTTCGTAAACATTTTCTATAAGATAACACTACGTTGATGGCATGACTGACGAATGCGAAACATCGGGTTCTGAGCTCAACTCTCAATTCCGAACAGCCATTCGATCATTAATATAGACTGACTGACAAATGACAGACCTGACCTCTCATCAGAGAGGGCTCATCACATAGACAAGACAGTAACTTTCTTTCAAAAGAAATATCTGATCATGAGCCCCAGTTGGGACTCGACACCAAGACAGACTGACTGACCGTCAGTTGCAACAAGACTCTGACTCTGACTCTGACTCTGACTCTGACTCTGACTGGGATGTTCCCAAAATTAGAATATACTCCATATTCAAAAGTCAGCGATTGAGGGCTAACATTGAACTGACCCTCCACAAAGCTCTTATTAAATCTGTAATGACTTATGCTAGTCCCACCTGGGGGTTTGCGGCAGACACCCATCTGGTGAAATTGCAGCGCCTGCAAAACAAGGTTCTCCGCACCATTGGCAATTTTCCAAGGCGCACACCGGTCCGCGATTTGCACATGGCATTCAAAATCCCATACATATATGATCACATAACAAAATTATGCAGGCAACAAGCTGAAGTCATACAAAATCATGAAAATGAGAATGTTCGCAACATCGGACAAGGCGAAGCCTGCCACAGAAAGTATAAGAGGCTTAAACTTGGCGGCGGTCAGGCATATGACCGTTCAAGTGAATAGACTGCCGTGGTAGCGAATACATCTAGAAATAGGACATAATCTGCTGTACTGAGCCTGGTATGACAGAGGTCTTGTATATATAGTACATAGACATAGAAATTAAGTCTAGAATTAAATTGTAAATATATGTAAATACTGACAATGGACTGACTATGACTGACAAATGACAGGCCCGACCTCTCGTCAGAGAGGGCGCCCCCAATAAGACAGGACAGTAACATTCACAAAGAAGAAAACATCTGGTCATGAGCCCCAGCTGGGGCTAGACACCTAGACAGACAGATTGACCGACCGTCAGTTGCAACATGACTTTGACTTTGACTTAAAAGGGGGTTGAATTTATTCGCCCAGTCAGTCTTGGAATAGCTGCTGCTGAAGAAGTTTGGAACGTAGACGCCAAGGGATTGTGTAGCCAGTACTTGTAAAGCTGCAAGTCATAATAGTTGTAAAGTGTGCAAGTGAATTGCAATAAAGATTCGCTATATTTAATATGGCGTAAAGTTATTTATAGCGTGGCATAGCCAAACACGCTACACTGGTGTCAGAAGTGGTTACGAACTTACACACGCGAAAAAAAACATAGAGTCACAGCAGATGTTGGAACTTCTGCTGAAGGAGATAAGAGCCATGCAGGAAAATAGGGAGACAGACAAAGAAGACTTAATGGCCAAATTAGACGCTTGGGGAGAAAAGTTGGATGCAGAGACGAAAGCTACCCAAGCAAGAACAAGAGCCATCGAAGCAAGGACGGCTGCCATGCGAGAGAAGAGGTTGCAAGCCAATATGGATGCCTGGAAGAAAGAGATGATGGCCTGCCGAGAAACGACGGAGGCGCATCTAGAAAAAGAAGTAAAGACGATAGCCTGCCAAGAAATGGAGGCACGCCTAGAAGATAAAAAGCCGGCCTCAGTGAACACGAAGCCTGAGGCGGCAGAACACCAGGAAGTCCCCGTTGAAAACGCCGTAGTGAAACCGGTCAAATGACGGAAGAAGCGACATAGGGGCAAGAAGCAAGCTGCAGGGCTATGCGAGGAGCCATAGGGACCAACCCGAGGTATTCGTGGATCCCGGAGGAAGTTGGCTGCCGCCTGCAGGAAGGTGACCCACCGTGCGACCGAAGGAAATTGTGGACCGTGGCACGAATTGGCTGCCGACAGAAATATGACTAGTCGTGCAGGTGTGACACGGCGCAAGAGGAACACCTTCAAGAAATTTCGACCCAGAGTAATTGTGGACCGCGGAAAGAAGCAACCGCAACCGTGAGGAAGATTACATGCTGTGCAGGACACAGGAGTTGCGGACAAAACAATGGCGCTGTGGTAACTAGGATCCCAGGAAAACGGATGTTTGGCATGAGATATCAAACGAGAACGTGATGTAAAGACGGAATTAAGGACCGAGGCGGCAAGCGTTCACTATACGAGAAAAAGAAGAGAGCAACCGCCATCAATCTCGGAGGGCGTAGCTTAAGACACCTACCACCTCCGGGAGAAATAGGGCCGGCCCATAAGACCCTCAAGAAGACGCTAGAGCTGAAAATCATGAAGGGAGCAACTAGGATATTCTGTAGGTTGCGGCAGGAGAGAGAATCGACACTGAGGAGGTATCAGTACCTGAATTGGATAATGTGGAGGGGCCGACCCCCTCCAAAGAGGAAGAAAGAAAACGGCCCACATGGGAGGAACCGGTAGTAGAAGCACCGGCCTCCCTAGCAAGAGTGAATGAGGAAAGGATGAAAGCGAGGTATGAATGTAAGGCAAGGTGACCAACAAATTCTGGACCACGAGAGCGCTCGGGGCGAGCATCACTGAAGAGAGGGGCGGATGCGGTTGGATGACCAATGCAGACGTTGCCAGTAAAACACCTTAGGAAAGGAAACCAAGGGAGAACCTTTAGGCTGTTCGGTGACGAGCAACCTTTAGAAGGGAGCAATGTAACGTGTTTGGAATCCAGAAGAGTCACTTCTATGGAAACACTAGAACGGACCGTTACATAGGAAGTAATAATAGCAATACTGTAACCCCAACAGTGAGCTGTTGTGTCGAGAACATCGAATCTCCACGGTTACGACGAATACACGGAGCGTTCCCACAGAGACAACACAATAACAATGGGTCGTTGCGTAGGAATCGCGGACTCAACAAAGCAGCGTTTCCACGGTTATGACAAAGGCTCATTTTGTATAGCAGCGGCCGAGGGTATAAAAAGGGGTTGAATTCATTCACCCAGTCAGTCTTGGAATAGCAGCCGCTGAAGAAGGTTGGAACCTAGACGCCAAGGAATTGTGTAACCAGTACTTGTAAAGCTGCAAGTCATAATATTTGTAAAGTGTGCCAGTGAATTGCAATAAAGATTCGCTATATTTAATACGGCGTAAAGTTATTTGTAGCGTTTCATAGCCAAACATGCTACAATAGTAATGTAACTGAAACGCTATGTTCTATAGAGCTTTAAGTATAAGTTGTAAGCAAAGTTATGAAGTTGAATACAAGTATCTCTGATGGAAACAGGATTTTCTTTCAAGTTTAACCACCATCAGCTTTCCTAAACACAAGTATTCTATGTATGTTATAGTTCAAATGTCCATTGCATTTCAGTAAGGGGGTGTTGAATTGATGTAAATGAAATGTTCATACTTTACAGGCACTGGTGAGAAACTTTCTCCTGATAAATAATGTTGCAACCTGATATCTTGTACTGCAGAGTTTCTTACTCTGTTGTGTGTTTTCTGTTTTTGAACTGAGTTTGATATCACTTAGCTCATGCCCCTCCAGAAGGTTTTGAGTGAAGTCATATGAAACTCAAATAAGATCTAAAAGTTTGTGACGATGGTATATTGCTACAAGTATTATGTTTTTGGACATTATCCATCGTCTTGTCTATTTTTAAAAAACCTTCCTGTTTCTTTTTCAAAACACAACATTTCGGAGAGTGGATTATGAAAAAGAAAGAGGATGGTTTTTTAAAAAATTGACAAGACGATGGATAATGTCCAAAAACTTTAACGTCAGAAACTACCGCCATGTCCCTCAACTAGACCCCCCTTCATTCCTTTTCCCCCTCTCCACCTGCCCTACGCTTGCGCCCTTCATCCTTTCACCAGGGACTAGGAGGCTCGTCTGAACACTGCAAGGGGATTCTGCTGCACGCCGTGGAAGAGTCTGGTGCTTGTCTCGTCCCCAAATTATTTCTTGAACTTTTTGGTTTGCTAAATTAACGGCGGAGTTGGTGGACGCTTTTACGTTGTGCCGTCCTCATCTGGGACAGTTTGTATTTTTATTTCACTCAACCAATTATATTATTATATTTATTTGGTGTGTGTATTGTTTAAAATATTTTCCTACCCCAAACCACTTTTCGGTCCTGGGCATTTGTGCGTTTCAAAACATAATGCTTGTAGCATATGAAACTCAATTTGAAAATAAAAAACACTCAGTGGGGTAAGAAACTCTGCAGTACAAGAGGCCAGGGTTGCAAATTATTTGTAGCTATTCATGTGAATTAGTGGTTCTTTGGGAGGGAGCAATACACAAAGGCTGGTGGTATGATAGCATACTTTCTTACCGACAGGGCCGGTGGTATGATAGCATATCCTCTTACCGACCTAGCTCTCGGCACTGGCGGCAGCCATTTTGTATCAACAGACACTGTATCCGTGATCCGGACCATCCGGACACTGTGGCATCATTGATGTTTTGATGACGTCACGGCAGCTATGTTGCCCGCCAATAGCATTGAGTTGCAGCCGCCTGATGAAAGGCAGCTTGTACCGGTTAAAGCGCTTGAGGTATCGGAAAATCGGAAAGGAAAGGGAAGGTAGTGTGCGTTAATGAGGACGTATGAGTGAAAAGTTTTACGACCGAATAAAATAGAGTGGAATTCGATTAGCTGTGGAGAGTAATTTCGGATACATATATAACAGTCTTCCCCCGAACTATGACTAAAGGTAATTTTAGAAGTAGCTTAAACATGACACAAGAAATGTATCATTGGTGTTTGATATTAACACCTAAAAGCAGGGTTTAAGAGCCACACGTCTTTGAATTTAGTCTTATGATCTCATTTGTGCGTGGGGAAGCTTTAGACTGAAAACTTAACTCGGCCAATAAAATAATGATTTCAGGCAGCGACTGCTGTTTTTCAGGAAGTGTTGACAAATGTTCACGCTACAACCAGGTTAGGTGTGGAATCCAGTCCGGCTTCCATCTAATGGCCACTGGACGTTAATTTCTGTAGAATGCGTGGTATGGCATGGGAATGCATGCCACCAACGTGGTGTGTTGCTGGTAAACTAAGACAGCTTTATCAGTACCTGAAGACTCTACTTGCCCACACACCCCCAATGTCTGTTAGGGATACATTGTGTTACCTGTTGAAAGGTGGTTCACGTGAAATGTGCGAGTTATTTTGATTAGTATTAGTATTATGTTCTGTAGATGTATAGGGCCAAGTCAAGAATGTCACAATACAATAATAATACAGATTTAAATGCAACTATATACAGGATATTAAAAAAATGGTTACGGGCTTTAAGGGGGTCTAGTATTCACTTAAATGAACAGAAATTCCCAGTCAACATTTGTCCAGAAACCAATGCCTATGAAGAAATGGGTGATGTTTATGTGATCTCTACAGCAGTTGCTCCATGTGGTTCCCACGCATTTCAACACAACTTTTGGGTCTTCGTAACACAGAGGTGTGTGCTCTGTCAATAATTCGTGTTTTCATTCACATCTTCTAATAGGCATTCTCTTCTTGTTGCTCTAATACCTCTGAGTTATCGACCAAAGTCTTTAGATGTCCTATGAGCCAATAATCCAGAGGATTACAGTCAGGGGATCATGCAGGCCAGTTGACTGGGCCTCTGTGTCCTATCTCCTGTTTGCCAAAAGTCTGGTTCAGGTACTGTCTAACAAAGCAGAGAAAATGAGGTAATGCCCCATCATGAATGAACCAATGTGTTGTCGATGAAGAGGCATATATTCCAAGAGTACTGGTAAACCGTTCATCAAAAATTATAGTACACTGCACTCATTAGCTTGTTATGTAAAATAACTGCTCCTTAGAGTTGTTGACCTAAAATGCCTAGAAAGTCAACATTGAATTCTTATATACTCTGATGTGGCTATTATGAAAATTCACAATACCACCCCATGTGAATCCTTGCTCTTCAGTAAAGTGGTTGTTAGGTAAAAACTATGTGTTTACGGCATATTTTGTGAGAAGCAAAAGCAAGCAAAATGCCACCCTTGCACAGTGTCCAGGAGGAGTGACGGCTTGCACTGGATGGATGTGGTATGGGTAAAGGGATTGTTCATGGAGAATTCTCCAGGCAAGGGGAGCACTGATACCATCAGCAGCTGCAGTTATTAACACACAGGTTCCGGGATTGTCTTCTGCTGTTTTCAGTATGTGAGCTTCTGTATCGGGAATTCAGACTGATGGAGGTCTTCTTCAAACCAATGTGCATGGAGCAGAGGATCCCAATTCAATCAATCACTGGTGAAGTTTGGTTAATAATTTGTGGGATGGGATTTTGCGTTGTGGGCAGTGTTCTGTGAGAGGTGACATGCTTCACAAGAATTTCCATAGGCATGGCCATACATGAAATGCATATCTGTAATTTCCTGACTACAGTAATAAGATGCCATTACAAAACTGTTTAATGGATTTCAAATAAAATGAGTATCACAACACCATCACTGCTTTTTCCTTTTTTTTTTCTTGGTACTACAGCCCCAGTGGGCCTAGGCCCACCTCCATGAACTGCTCCGTTCACTTCGTTTTTATCTAGATCTTACACATTCGGTAGGACTCCTTGGGCAGGTGATCAGCTTGTCGCAAGGCCTCTATCTGTACACAGACACAGAAAAACGCAGACACACAAACTAAACATCCATGCCCTGAGTTGGATTCAAACCCATGATCCCGGTTTCCAAGCGAGCGAAGACGGTACATGCCTTAGACCGCTCGGCTACCGTGACCAGCCTGCTTTTTCCTTAGTAGTACATAAATAGCACATCTACTGAGTCTACTGAGACAGTCCCAACACATGCAAGGGAACGTACATGACATGCACTGACCTCTGAATGCTTCCTGCACTGAACCCTAGTATCCAGTCAAAAGAAAAACTCACCCATATTTCAGCAGGCATATATGGACTGACGACAGTGTCTGTGGTCTAGTGGTCAGTTCCTGTCTACAGATCCAGAGGTCCATGGTTCAATTCCTGGCGATACCAGATTTTCTGAGAAGTAGTGTGTCTGGAATGGGATCCACTCAGCCTCATGAGGATAATTGTGGAGCTGTTTCAAGGAAATAGTGGCTCCAGTCTAGAAAACCGAGATTAATGTCCGTGGGGATTCGTTGTGCTGACCATGGGACACCCTCAATCTGCTAAAGTTGGCATTAAGTTCGCCGACAAGAGGCAGTTGCTCGGTCAGTATAGTTTGCTTGCGGACTAAAATGAGAGTTTTTTATGTGGACTGGGACTTTATTGTTCATTTAGGTGAGTACTATACCCCCTTAAATCCTGTAACCCTTTGTTTTTAACACTGTGTATAAATACAGTTATTTACAGACTTCTTATACGTGGAGGTTACTTGAGAGCATGCCACAGATCATTCAGCCAGCCCAATTGAAGATAAACACGTTCCTCACATGAGCACTTAACAGGCCCATGGGTCAACAAGTAAACAGAACCCATCCAGATCTTAGTAGATGACAGAAATGGCCCATTTTGTTGTGCACAAATTCCTTGTATGTTCTTCACATGGTCACTTTCATGTGTTGAAATTCCTCCTTGGAAACAGAAAATTTGGAACTTTAGATCCCAGTTTCCTGTGCAAGCCATCTAGGAGATTTTCATAAGGAATGTTCAGTCGTAGTACTCATAATGTCCAATTTGCCATCATTTCCAAGTTATGTGTTGAAGAGTAATTTCCCTGGTATATTTCTTGAGAATGGGTCATGGTGGATGTCCCCACCCTGGCGCAGACCTAGAAGGTTTTGCTGTCTTTCTCTCTTTTATGCCCCCACTTAAGGCTGATGCTAGTGGTTCTGGAAGTGGAGCATATTCATCATGCTACCTTTATGCCCCCGTCACTACATACAACTGATAGCACAATTCCAGCTTCAAAAACTCTTGCTGCAAAATCACTGGCTCCATGTTTGTTATCATTCAAATTAACAGGTTCTGACAAAAAACTTCCTTGATATCAGTAATCTACATACAGAAAGCCCTGGATGATATTGCTGCTACTGCGAAGAATGGGACACTTTTGATGGAAGTTTGTAATGAAAAATTTAACTGCTTGGTGTAGTGCTTGTACTGTAGACTTGTATGTGGAATATGCTTGGTTCAAATCTCAACTGAGACACTGGCTATCTTGTCAGGTATTTATGGTTTTTCATAGGCCATGCATAAAAATATCAGGCTAGTGCCTCAGGTGATGTTCCTTCCAAATCATTTCCAATTCATCAATCATGTACCATTCTACACTGTGTAATCTAGATACAAACAGAATTGTGAAATAGCTCACAGAAAATTAAAAATAAGCAAAGCAACTCCTTGAAGTGAATCTCCCTGGATCCTCCCATATGTATAGAGATACACATCTCTGAATTCCTCCAGGACAGATGCTACCACTGGCTCATTTTATGATTTCAGATGAAGAGATCCTATGTGTTCTTGCTGACCAGTCAGCTTCTGAGATATATGAATTTATGAGGAAGGGAGTGACTCATTATTCCCACTTCCAACTGTCTTTTTGACAGTGAAGGTTCCAGAATTGCCAGACTCCATCAGTTTCTTTGTACCAATACATTTCATACCCTTTGTGTTGCTACCACTGCCACAAACTTCAGCACACATAGCTGTGGTGTGCTACAGTATTGGCCACACTGAACACACTAGATGGAGATGAATGGTCCATGATCTAACCATTATACTCCTGAAGAAATATTATTGGATTCACATTGTAAAGTTGGCTGTATGTACCCCAGCATTAGTGTGGACATGGTAATGATGAGAACAACCCGTACTCCTGCCAAAAAATCAAATCCTAATCACTGAGCCTGTAATTAGTCACTTGAGTAATTGAGCCATCCTAGTCTGTACATGTAACCATTGTTAATGTATATATCTGTGTTTCAAACTAGGCAAGCGATCAGAAGAACATGATGACAGGGGATCACAAGAAGCAGGGCCAGATCCTTCAGCGCCTGTTACCAGACGTGGAGTTCTGACGTCTTTTCTTAGTGGGAAACCTATGGATATTCCAGAACAAGATATTGTATGCACTTTTCAATCCCATGTACATTATGTGCAATACTGTAACTTCATGCTCTAATGAAAGAAATAATTGATACGATGATCTGCAGGATGGAAAAATAATTCTGATGTGCATTGTACTTTATGAGATATGTATGAGACAGAAGTGTTATCAGATTGTCAGGTGTATGGTTAACGTAGAGTTTTTCCTGCACTTAGCATCATATTATTAGACACCAGAAATGTGGAAATAAAGCTCCCCACATTTGTAATCCAAACTTTATGCTGTGTTCCTTTAATGCCCCAGTACCTCCAGTGACAAGTGTTAAAACTGTCTATGCAAATGTGGCAGTCCTTCACCTGTCAGGGCATACCTCCAGATTGGGCACACTCACCTAGGACATTGCCAGTAATTGCATGCAAATGTGGAACATATTTGTACATACTCCTTTATCCTTAGAGGTAGTCACTGGAGTGTGTCCAACACTGGCATTATGTTATGTCATTCTGAGCTTTTAGTCTTTCATATTTCTTCTGCTGAGCTAAAGAAATGATCATATTCACCTTACTTCATTCATATAGTTTTAGGTCACCTAGAATAGCCTCTGTAGCATATTTTATCACTCTTTAATCTACCATCTTCTATAATAATTTTACACATTTATTTTTAACTGCTTCACGTATATATATGTGGTAGAGTCATTAAGTTCGTGGAATGCGGTTTTATCGCTTCATATTAAAGGGTATTCACATACACTTACGCAGATCCACATCGGCTCTCAAAATAGTTGCCGTTGGCTGCTGTGCAAGTCTGCTGACGTTGATATAGATGTCAAAAATACTGCTGAAACATATTGGCAGTAAATTCCCATACGACGCTTTGCGGTCATTCCAAGAACTTATTGACTGTGGTAGTACATATACAGTCATACCTTGACTTATGAATTCCTGGACTTATGATCCATTACATTGATACCCATTACACATACAGTGCACATTTTTTTAAGTTTACATGTTTAATACTATGAGGGAGAGTCAGTAAATACATGCAGGTCACAAATGGATATGAATTGTAAAAAAGTAAGTAAAGCTATCCCTGTAACAGGCCGTGAAGGCCCATAGGGTTGTGAGACATTGAGGGTCCCACATGATCTAGACAGTAGGCTCAAAGATGGCGGTAAAGTTGTCAACCTTACACACCAGCCACGCTTTACTCACCAGGAAAATTATTTAATTAATTCCTGGTACTCATTTCTGTTAGAGGCTGAGTTGACCCCAAGGCCATAGTGCGGCTGGAAGGATTAGGTCAACTGAAAGAAATAGCAATGACCTCATCGGGACCTGAACCCGCAAAAGCATGTAGTAATAAAACCTGGAACAAACATTTCTTGACATATACTCCACCAAAATTGATGTACTTGTCCCATCGCTTTACCAGTGTGTCAAAACCTGCAGCACAGAAGTTGTTTGACTTGTCACAGTCACTTCCACACCTCCATTTCAACCTCTTCATCATCAGCGAAATGTTTTTCCACCCAGTTGTGAACCACTTTACAGGACAAACACTTCCCACTATAAATAATAAACATTTGTTTATGAATATCCTCTGTATTGAGTCCTTTTCCCCACAGAAAACACACCACAGAATGCTCCTCTTCAATCGTACACTGCTCAAGCAGGGTTTCAATTTTGACTACTGAAGTCAACCCCTGAATATGTGCATGCTCATCTGCTACCCAGACTGTCATGAAACTTGACTGTGCTGCTACTTCGTGATACACCTAGAGAACCTGTTACATTCATTACATCTGATTTACTTCCATTTGTGACCTGTTTAGTGACTCTCCCTCATATATTATTTGATGTCCGTATATTGATTTTATAATAAAAATTATATAATTGGTGTGTATTAGGGATTAAAATATTGAGCAATGGACCTGAGCCTTAAGCTCTAGGAATATAATCATATACATGCCATGTTACAGCAAATTTATAACCCATTTTTGGGAACACGTTAAGTCGAAAGTCTGAGGTGTGACTATATAAATTTTACCCCGGGTTGAATTTTGAATGTTGAAATTGAATTGTATATAGAAGCAAGTAGCCAAATGTATTGTATGCCTTTAAACTCATAATTCACACTCATCATTAGGATAATCAATCAAGAAGGTTGAAATGGGCGGAGTATGTAGCATGCATGGAAGAGACAAGCAATGCATATAACATTTGGGTTAAAAAACCAGGAGAGAAGAAACCACTTGAGAGACCATTGTGTATGTGGGAAGTTAATAATAAAATGGATCTTAAAGAAATTTGGTGTAGGAATGTGGGCTGGATTCATCTGGCTTACGGTATGATCTAGTGGCAGACTGTTGTGAAGACAGTAATGAAACTATGAACACCATAAATGTCAGGGTATTTCTGGAGTAACTGCTGGCTTCTGAAGAAGGACTGTGCTATATGAAGTCAATCAGTCAGTTCTGTAGTCATTTTTCATTTATCATCATGTAAGCACCCTTCATCTTCATGAAATAATTAGAATTTATTTCATCTTGGTAATTATGCAACCTCCTTATTATAAATCACTTCACAGTGGCTCTGCTTGTCATATAACATTCTTTTTCCTATTTTTTTCAGTTTGGACGATGTCGCTTTGTATCTGAATTTGAGAAGTTAAATAGGATTGGTGAAGGCACTTATGGCATAGTCTGTAAGTACCACGAATATGGAATGTTATGTGCTAAATAACTTTGTGGATCTGTAAAAAGGGATAAAGATGTCACCATGCTTAATTAATTGAGGTATGGATCTACCATTCTTGACCTCAGCACTAGATGGAAGTGAGTGATTAGCTTCACGCCCCGGCCACTTTACCCTTCGCCAAGGTCCCCCTGGTACCCCTTGAATAGGCTGGGTGGTCTCTAGAGTCGGTTTATGTAGTGTGGAGAAGAAAAATCTCTTACCCCTGCCAGGAATCAAACACCAACAGTCCAGCCTATAGCCAGTTGCTATACCGACTGAGCTGTTGTATAATACTGTGATGTATATAGGTGTACGCACGAAAATAACAGGCTCTGGATTGGATTCAATAGGATTCATTAGGATTTCAGTTACAATCTCTCTTAATTACAGCGCTGTCGCTGATTTACACAATTTACAGTTCACCGCTGCACGTGCACTAGGACTCTCCACCTTTGCTAGTTGTCTCCTGGCAGTGGATCTCAACATAGACACCAGCGCTTCAAATCACTATGAAGTCTTCTTGCCATTTTTTGTTCAATCTCCCTGGAACCTCGGAACTCAACTAGAAACTCTCCTGGACTCTTAACTACACTGCACTTCACTCTGCACTAATCTAAGCTACAACAGGTCTTCATTACATAGGCTCCACACAGACAACATAGAAAGCACAAGTCATATGATCCTTAGCATTGAGTTTTATCGGTGCACTGACTGTTGCCTAGCAACGAGCTATAACATTCATCCACTAAGACACATCTTCCATTGTTGCACACAGGAGCAAGTTTACTGAACTGTTGCCTAGAAATGCTTTGAGCAAGTCTGTTAACAAACATTAACAAAATATATGAATACAGTGAATTTTTTAGGCAGTGGATTCCTCTGACCCCCGCAACTGTACTTATTCTCTAGAATAGGTAGTCATTCATTCATTCATTCATGTTATTTCCTGTTCGAAAAAGCATGTGAGACAGACCTAACCTGAGCATTGCCTATGTGAAAATTGGTTCTGCAAGTAAAGGTGAAGACTCCAATGTAAATTTAAGGATGGTACAGTTCTACATATAGAAACTATTCTTAGTCTTATACGTGAATTAGGACATACAAGATAATTACTGAACAAAGAAACCATATCAGAATGTCAAGTGCTCACTGAAAAGAAATTTGATGAAGTTGACCTAGGCTTGAATGTACAGCATGGAAATCCCTCAGATGCCTTGAACAGGAGACTTTTGTTCCAAAATCATCAACAAAAAATTGCCACAGAACTCCTGAAACTGAAATCATATGAGAACTTCAGTGATGTGGTCCTGCTAATGGAGTGGCTTTTGTAATTGGAACCATTGGATTGTTCATGGTGGTGAAATTGACCATCACCTGTGTGTGTTCTTGTCCAATGAGACTTGCTTTCACATATGCATGGAAGTAAACTCAGAGCAATGGATATTGGA
Organism: Cryptotermes secundus; assembly: GCF_002891405.2. NCBI lineage: Eukaryota > Metazoa > Arthropoda > Insecta > Blattodea > Kalotermitidae > Cryptotermes > Cryptotermes secundus. The sequence continues at coordinate 13,284 of NW_019733901.1, forward strand.
TCTTACACAATTTAAGATTACTACAAGAGGTTACACCGCATGATTCTAGAATCGGTGTCTTGTATGGTATGGGTATGGATCGAATACTTCAGACTGGTTTTTTAAAGGACACACATCTGAAAAAAACTGGTATGGGAAGCAGATATTCCATGTATTCTTCAAAAAACACTGTAATACTGCCCATATAGCAAGGGCAAGTGGAAGAAATGTTGGGGGAACAATTATTAATAGTGGTTTGTGGCCAGCACACTCCCATGACACAAACTCATTTGTCTTAATGGAAAATCATGAAGCAAAACGTTTACACAAGAAACCCTCACACAAATGCAGAATTGAAGGAAAATATCCAGAGGGAAGTTTTCTCTTCCCAAGAAGAACTGCTATATATTAGTGTTTTCGAATAATTTTGTGATTTTTCATATGTAGTTTCCTGTATAAGTATAAGTGACCCATATTTGTTCTTTTTCATCTTTATTATCCGATTTACTTTTCTTTCGTTTAAGTTTGTTATGTAGTTTTACGAGTATGATGTCTTGCTTTCTATGGCCATTATTTAGCGCTATATTAATAATAGTATTTTGCTCTTTATTTTTAGCATTTTCCTCAAGGGGTAGTGTGAGAAGTCTGTGTATTCAATTTTATATGCCACTAATTTTTTTCCCTGGGGTGGCATGATATATATTTCCATTTTTATTTGTCCATGTATGTTAAGTAGGTTTAAGTCCAAGTAGGTTATTTGGTTGTTTACTTCCTCATTTATTGTGAATTGCAAGTTTTTTGCTGTTCATTAAAGTGTTCAAGGAGGCATTGTGGGGTTATTTTTGTCTGATTATATATTATGAAGATATCATCTACGTATCTATTATAGTATGTAATATTCTTGTCTTCCAGCAGATGTTCTATTCTGTTATGTTCTAGGTGTTGTAGGAAGATTTCTGCCATTGTACTTGATAGGGGTGAGCCCATGGCTATGCCAGATCTTGGTTTGTAGAATTTTTCATTATATTAAAAATAGTTTTGATTCAGTATCATTCTAAGTATGGACATTATTTCTTTTATAATGTTTTTGTTCATATGGTTATCCTTGAGTAGTTTATTAGTCACGAGAAGTGTGTCGTTGATTGGGATATTAACATAGAAGTCCTTAATATCCATTGTTAGTAATTTATGATCTGGATTTAGTTTTAGTTTTCTTATATTTTCTGCAAATTGTATTGAATTAATGATGTTATATTTGTGTTTTAATTTTAGATAGTTTTTTAGTCTTTGATGTATATATTTAGCTAGTTTATGTGTGGGTGCGTTAGTGTTATTTATTACCGGTCTGATTGGGGCCTCTGGTTTGTGAATTTTAATTTTTGTTTTCAATTTGTGTGCTTGTGGGTTCATTTGGTGTATGTATTTTCTTTTTATTGGGTCTATTATAATTTTACATTGTTTTAAAGTTTTGTACTATTCTTTGAAATTTTTGTGTCGGATCTGTTTTTAGTTCAGCAGTGTTATTTTTGATGAAGGATTTGACTTTATCGTTTAGATCTTGTTTATAAATAATAACTAGTGTTTTCCCTTTATCAGCTTCTGTTATGGTGGCTTTGTGTTGTGTTAGTTTTTATTGTATTTGTTTGGTCATGTGTGTTTGTTCTTTGTATTCTTTGTTTGTTGTGTTTTGCTTTGACATTATTTGTTGTATGTTTTTTGTTGATTAGTATCTTTTACCTGTCTTATGGCATTTTCTGTTTCGTAGACTGATTATTTTATACTTGTTTTTGGTGAGATACCCATATTATATTTGCTTCCTTTTTTAGCAATTTTCTTCTTTTTCAGTGAATTGTATGTTAGTCATATTGCGCAAACATGGATAAAATGTTTGTTTATTAGTTAAAAGTTTTTTGTCATGTAGTTGTTTAGTTAAATTATCAATTTTATTATTAAGTTTATTATGTTTTTTTTTATTCTTCATTTAGTTCTTGATTTATATTATTTTCTATTGTAGGCCAGTAGGCTGCCAACATTGTGCATTTCTTAAATGTAATTTATATAGTTGGTTGTTGATATTTCATTTCTTAATATATAAATATTTTAGTTCGTTGTTTATTCTAAGTTTGGTTAATTCTTTTTGGGTTAGCTTTATAATGTTACTTGTCCCTTTTAAATTTAGGTTAGCATACGACAGACATAACAATAAATAATAAATCATGCCACCCCAGGGAACAAAAATTAGCGGCATATAAAAATTGGATACACAGACTTCTCACACTACCCCTTGAGGAAAATGCTAAAAACAAAGAGCTAAATACTGTTATTAATATAGCGCTAAATAATGGCTATAGAAAGGAAGACATCATACTCGTAAAACTACATAACAAACTTAAACGAAAGAAAAGTAAATCGGATAATGGAGACAAAAAAGAACAAAAATGGGTCACTTATTCTTATACAGGAAACTACATATGAAAAATCACAAAATTATTCAAAAACACTAACACATAGCCTTCAAAACAACCCACGTAAAGTAAAGTAACAGTAAAGCTATCCCTGTACCAAGCCATGAAGTCCCATAGGGTTGTGAAATGTTGAGGGTCCCACATTATCTAGACCAGTGTGGTCCAACCTTTAGTTATCCGAGGGCCAATCAAATTTTTGTATAGGAAAGTGAGGGCCAGAGACATTAAAGAAAGAAAACGAATTACATATAACTCAGTAGTTTAATATATCACTTTATTTTACAGTCGAGAAATCAATGTGATAATTGCCACTGCTTTTCTGATACAAGTTTATCAATGTCCACTATAAGTTCAGTAAGGCAAAGTCTCAGGCTTGATTCCAGTGAAGCACTTTCAGTGCGATTTCTCGTTTTTGATTTAATTTGTTTGAGAGCAGAAAAAGCACTTTCACACACACACATGTACTGCCAGACAGCGATAATATTTGCAGAGAGAATTTAAGCAGTTTAAGGAAACGTTCTTTAGAAATCAGTTTCCAGAAAGTTTCAGGGACATTACACTTTTTAGTCTGGTAGAATGGGTCTGCCTGAAGATCACAAATTTCCATTTGAAGGTCGCAGGACACCTCACTCACTCACTTCAATTTCCATGGGGTTATTGAACAGTGCAAGTTTTGGTTTTAGGGAGTCAAAATCCTGGAATCTGTCGTGGAACTCTTTCTTGATATAAATTATTATTTCATGAAACATACTAAATTTTGTGTCATTTTCTTCTTCTTCTTCTTTCAACTGCTGACAAGATGGGAAGTGTGCTGTATTATTTGCCTTCAGTGCCATTTTCATTCCATCAAGTTTTTTGCGGAAGCCCTCAATATGTCCATAAAGCTGGGAGAAATTTTGTTCTTTGCCTTGTAGTTTTAGGTTTAAAGCATTTAGATGAGATGTTAAATCTGTCAGGAAAGCAAGATTATNGTGGAACTCTTTCTTGATATAAATTATTATTTCATGAAACATACTAAATTTTGTGTCATTTTCTTCTTCTTCTTCTTTCAACTGCTGACAAGATGGGAAGTGTGCTGTATTATTTGCCTTCAGTGCCATTTTCATTCCATCAAGTTTTTTGCGGAAGCCCTCAATATGTCCATAAAGCTGGGAGAAATTTTGTTCTTTGCCTTGTAGTTTTAGGTTTAAAGCATTTAGATGAGATGTTAAATCTGTCAGGAAAGCAAGATTATTTAAAAACTGGATTTCTTCCAGTTTTTCTTGATACTCATGCCCAATGTTTTCATTTCTGAGAAAAGCAAGAATTTCATTCCTCAACCCAAAAAAACTGTTGCAGGCAATTTCCGGCACTTAGCCAGCGCACTTCACAGTACAATGAAATGTCACCATACTCAGCTTCCAAATTGTCCAGGAATGCAATAAATGCCCTGTGTCTCTGGGCTTTATTGCCTCCCCTTATTAAATTTACAGTATTTACAACAGTTTTCATTGTCTCACTGAGCCTTATAATTTTTCCACAGAGAGCCTCCTGGTGGATAATGCAGTGGAAAAACAAACAATGTATGCCTTTTTCTTTACACAGTCCTACTAACCCAGTTCTATGACCAACCATTGCTTTAGCTCCATCTGTTGCAATGCCAGAGCACTTCCCAAAACCTCCATATTTAGAAACGACATCCAGTGCGTTGAATATGTCAGTACCTTTGGTGCTGGTTTCTGATGATTATAATTCCAACAGTTCTTCATGAATTTCAAATTCTTCGTCTATTGTTCTGACAAAGATAAGGAGCTGGCTGATGTCAGCTATATCTGTGCTCTCATCTAGAGCTATAGAGTAAAATCCACATTTTTCCAAAATGCCCTTGGGAGTACCTGAAACTTCACTACCCATATCATTAATTCTTCTACTTACTGTCTGATGAGACAAGGACACTGTTTCAAAATTTTTAGCCATCTTATTATCTCCAAATGAAGATGCCATTTTTACAGCACATCTTTTAATGAGCTCACCATCCCTAAAACACTTTTTACTTTTAGCTAGCTCTAAACATACCTCATAAGATGCCTTCAAACCAGCAGTGTTTGATGGTTGCTGAAAGATATTCTTCTGTCTAGTTAATTTCAGCTTCAAATCATTAAACACACAACTCCTGGCACTTCCCTGGTATTGGTCGTATTTTGATTTATGCAAGCTGGTATAGTGTCTACTCACATTATACCCCTTCGAAACACTTAAGACTTGAGAACAGATAACACACTGTGGTTTTCCATTATGTTCAACAAAAAAATAACTTTCCTGCCACATGGACTGAAATTGTCGTTTCTCATCTTCAACACGCCGTTTCTTTAGTTCCGCCATTTTAGGTAGTACTGAATGAAAGTGAAAATCACAGCATGCATGCCACAGATTATAACAGCCGAAGAGTGAAGCTTATTATCGAGGTGGCCGTTATAGGAGAAATGAAGATTGTAAGGTGCTGCCATCTGATGGGCAGCGTTGCCAATGTCAGCGGTGTCCCGCTAAATCTTTTTGTATGCCCTGCAGGGCAGCGGGAAGAAAATAATGTTTAGCATTGGTCACTCTGTCCTGAATTGATGTTGCCAACACTGCTGATGGCATTTCCTTGAATTTTACAAATACGATTTATTCTGTTTACTGTTATTTAAACTTAAAACAGTAAGAAGGGTATACAATTTTTTCCAAATGTTTAATTAATTTTTTTATCCAGTAAGAAGGGCAAGTGCCAACAAAATGAATAAGAGGGCCGCAGGTTGGACCACACCGATCTAGACAATCGGCTCAAAGATGGTGTTAAGGTTGTCAGTCTTATGCACCGGCCCCGCTTTACTCTCCAGGATGATAATTTAATTAATTCCTGGTACTCATTTATGTTAGGAGCTGAGTAAACCCCAGGGCCTAATGCGGCTGGAAGGAGTAGGTCAACTGAAAAAATCAAATGACCTCATCGGGACTTGAACCTGCAACCTTCCGGCTTGTAGCATAGCCCCTCAACCACTATACTACCGCATGCCCCCAAAACAACCCACACAATAGGTAAGCTAATAAATGAAAAACGAGAAATAAACCCCTATTAACTAAGTGGGATCTATAAAATGACATGCCAAAGCTGCCAAAAAGTATACATCGACCAAACTGGTAGAAATCTAACAGCAAGGTATAAAGAACACATAAGAAACATAAGACTAAATAAAGATGAATCAGCATTCACCCAACATATACTAAATCAACAACTCCAGTGTGGACCGATGACAATAATCATGGAAATGATTGAGAAAGCCATAAAAGGAGGCATCATGAATATAAAAGAAGATTTCCATATATATCATTTTAATAAGCTCAGTAAATTGATAGAAGAACAAAGACACACAAAGGAAATTAATAACCAACATAACATGTTTGACCTCATAATACAGCATCAGAACACACTCACAATAATGTCACAAACATAGGACGACAACAAGGTAGGAAGAAAAACAACAAACTTCTTAATATATAGTGTGACATGTTGTACAACGGAGGACCCCTACCTCCCCAGCGGCATGTGGTGTAACGTAGTACTCTCGTTACTATGGTAATAGGCGAGTCATCACCCCGCCACTCTCCCCACGGTGACGTAACGTGCAACGCGCGGTGACGTGCCAAGCGGAGCCGAAGTGAGCAGAGTCCCAGCACACTGGTCACTATGCAACGCGGATAAACAGTGGTTGCGATAGACGATGGTAGCAAGTGATGCCTACCACGTGGTTATTTTCTCGTTGCCCTGCTGAGGGTTTATAAGGGAGCTACACAGCCACCGACAACAGTTCTCAGTTCGCAAGTTACGAGTCACAGAAGTGTGTGCGAGAATCAGTGATAGTTCATGATAACCGAGTGTATTTGGAGTGTGTAACTCAGAGAGATTTGTATAGCTCCCGCGTTATTAATACGCGAAGACTCTTGAAGATAGTGTGACGAGATTTCGTTGTAGGGCTTGTAAAGTGTGAAACCCGCAACTGTGTTATAATTAATTGTAGCTGTGATTTGTAGGTTGTTAAATAAACCAATTAACAGTCCAAACGGCGTCTCAAGTAACGAAACATGTTACACTGGTGTCAGAAGTGCTTTACGAACTTAAACATGTGACAAGTAGAACGAATTATTGTGCGCCTAGTGCTACCCTACGAACGGAAAAATGGAACATGTGTTAGAGCTCTTGAAGTCCATGCAAGAAGACATTTGAACCAACCAGTTAAAAACAGATACCGACCGAGTGCAGTTGCAGGAAATGTTTCGAACTCATCAAGAAGAAATGCTCAAAGAGAGTAAGGCCGAGAAGGACGAAATGGAGGCCAACAGAAAAAAAGACAAAGAAGATTTAATGGCCAAATTAGATGCCTATTAAGAAAAGGCAGAAATCGGCCTCAAGGAATTGTTGGCCAGATTGGAGGATGACAGACAGGCCGACCGAAGAGAACTGAAGGAGATGATGGACGTCCACGAAGCCAGGACAAACGTAAAGCTCCAGGAGCTTACAGAAAGAACTGGAAAAACACAAAGGGAACTGCAGTCAGTGGAAGAAAAAACTCCAGGAAAACCTGATGAAAAACTACAATGAAACCTTTGCAGCGATTGAGGAAACCATACGCGAATTCCAGGCCCGGTTGGAAGTAGTACGGACGAGGACCAAGCAGGGAATCACACCCACGGTCGCCGCAAGTACAGCCCAGCCACCGACATTCAACGGAAATTCAACGTGGAGCGTGTTCCGGCGACAATTCGAGACCGTAGCAGAACACAACCAGTGGTCCGACAAGGAAAAATCGACATACCTAATTACTGCCCTGAAGGGTCGGGCGGCAGAGGTGCTACCCGGCATTCCAACAAATTCAGCTTATGAGGAAACACTTCGGGCACTGGAGGACCGTTTCGGGGACCAACACTTTGCAGCTGCTTGTATATATAGATATATATAAAATAGGTTCTTTAAAATAATACAATACCCATAATATATTTGTAGAACCACCTTCCCAAAAAAGACAGGCAGCACAAGTTTGGCCCCGTCAAGAAAAACGAAAGGACAAGGGACACAACCTATTCTGTTAAAGAATTTTAACTTAAATAACAGTAAGTTTAAAAAAAAATCTTTAATGCATCAAGGACAGTTGCTGTAGTTGTAAGAAATTTGGATTTTGTATAAAGTGTATATTACAAATATTGTATATTTATGTATTTTAAGAATCAAACCACCCAATGTAATACTAGTTTCAAAAAGTATTGATGTCCCCTCTGATGATGGTCTATAGGGACCAAAACATGTTAGGGTGCTAAAAAGTGAAGTAGTAAAAGCTTCAACAGCCACACTGGACGGAATTGTTTTGTCATTTGTAATATTGTTAGTGTGATGGACCAGAATGAAACAAATCAAATTCTGTTAGTAATGTCCTGACTGTATGAGAGGACCATTCACTTCTTGCAACAGATTGTAGCCATGCTCACAGAAAAACTTAGTGTGTAATTAATTGTGCCTTCTATTACATGATCTTCCCCCCCCCCCTTTTCACTACAGCCCCAGTGGGCCTAGGCCTACCTCCATGAACTTCTCCGTTCACTTCGGTTTTTCTAGATCTTACACATTCGGTAGGACTCTTTGGGCGGGTGATCAGCTCATCGCAAGGCCTCTACCTGTACACAAACACAGAAAAACGCACGCACACAAACTAAACATCCATGTCCTGAGTGGGATTCGAACCCATGATCCCGGTTTCCAAGCGAGTGAAGACAGTGCATACCTTAGACCGCTCGGCTACCATGACTGGCCATTACATGATCTTTACTTGCTGTAATTTACTGTATTCTGTCTTCTAGACAGTTACTGTCTCATACACTGTCAGATTTGTGTTTCAGATAAATAAGCTAGAACATAGTGCTTTACATTATAAGGGGCTCTTGTATTTAAAAAATAAGAAAAAAGATTACTGCCATATGAGATGTGACACTGTAACTTTCTACCACACTACAGGATGTCACATTCCAGAAGGCAGTAATCTTTATGTCTGCTGCCATGAGAACCTCACACATCTGTATATTCATTTAATTAAAGCATAAAAGAGATCACACAGTAATAAGGCTTTATAACTTTTAATTTCCATTGTTAATTTTTATTACTTTTTATTACAATTTCATCAGGGATCAAATGGGAGTTTAAAGCTTTAATATTTTTATAGGTTTGTTATTGTGCCTCTCAGGATTGACATAGATTAGTGTGCCACTATGTCTAAATGCAGTCTCCATTATGTCATAGTAGGGACTGGCTTGTTGAAATCAACAGGAAATTAAAAATGATGACAGTGATGATTGTGATGATCACGTGATCATATTTATTACATGTAATTCCAGAAGATGCTATTCCTTACACTAAAAATATGAGTACAACAGAGTGAAATTATTTGGAAGAAAGAATCAAGTTTAAGAATTTGTTAAATTGTGATTAACCTCATGCATATTTTGACAACAATATAATTGCTGATCTGGCACAACTTACAAGCACACTCTTGTTAATTAAGAAAGTATCTTTAATTGATTCTACGCATTGAATTAATGAAGCAGTCTTATGTGCTAAAAGTAATGGTGTCAGCAGCGCCATTGATGAAGTACGAGTACTTAAGATTCTCTGTGGGCAGGTTAAAACCTCATACTGCAAAGATGAAAATAAAATTCCAGTAGAATTTGAAGTAATATATTGTGATGTGTTGGTGACAAGATATGGGGTTGGGACTGATATTTGGATTTATTGAATTCTTTTAACTTGTAGCTACAAGTAACTGTAACAGTTCACTAATTTGCACAATCAAACTATCACTGTAACTAAGCACACATAAGGTATTCTTTGTCTTCACTAGTCATTGCTTGGTAATGGCTGCCAAAAATGAATATTCTTCCCGTGTCTGTGCTCACGTTGTTGCTGGATGGCTAGTGTGCTGTTAATGTGTGGTACTTTCCCTTTCTGTCACTTAAGGGCTAAAATACTGCCAGGGATATTGATGTTTATGTGCATTTTTCATCACTGCCATTCAACATACTCAGCCATTATGCCCTCAGTTTGAGGTTGTTAAAACAAACTTGGTCTCCTGTACAGGTAAGAGACAAAGTATATAATCTCTGAGAAGTGATTTCCAGAATCAAGGACCACCAGGGGGACCCAGGAGAAAGTGACATGGACAGATTGCTTGTTGATAATGTCTCATGTTATAGTTACATCACAGGAGTCATTCAGATTAAATATGTATGGAATTTCAGATCGAGCACGTGATACTAAGACGGACAAGGTGGTGGCACTGAAGAAAGTTCGCATGGAACATGAGAAAGATGGATTACCTGTCAGTGGATTGCGAGAGATCTCTGTCCTCCTCAGTTGTCGTCATGAAAACATTGTTCACCTGAAAGAAGTTGTAGTTGGAAGAAGTCTTGAGAGGTAGGTATGTTTTAAACCACTACTTGAATTTTCATGTTAATCTCTGTTAACTGTTGATCACTTGTTACTATTGCTTTAGATGGATAGCACTTTCACTAATATTACCACCAACAGAAATCAAACCTGTCATATGGATCCTTAGTTTCTGACCATACTTTGACTGAGTGGTAAATGTGAATGTTTCTTTAATGACACTATCAGATGTGTGCTTCATGTAGGCAGTTGAATCAAGAAGGCTTAAATGAGCCAATTTGGAAGGAAACCTTAGATAAAGTGACCATTTCAATATAAATAGGAGGATAATATTGAAGTAGATCCTTGGAAAGTAGTTTGTGGGGAATGAAATAGATTGAATTAGCATGGTTAAGATTCAGTTTAGGCTTTTGTAATGATGATGATTAGGTGTTGGGACCCAGAACATCAGGGAATCATGTGAACTATTGAATTCATGTTGACTGCTAGGAGAATATCAGGAATTTTCTTGTGAAACATTCTCTACATTACAAATGAACAGTGATGTGTATTTTATGTTGCAGTATTTTCTTGGCAATGGAGTACTGTGAACAGGATTTAGCCAGCCTTCTTGATAATATGCAAGCTCCGTTCTCAGAATCACAGGTGAAATGTATTATGCTGCAGGTGCTTCGTGGTCTGCGCTACCTCCATCGCAACTTCATTGTTCATCGAGACTTGAAAGTGTCAAACTTACTAATGACAGACAAGGGATGTGTCAAAATAGGTAGAGTAGAAACAGTTAGTTCTAGTGCAGCCGTGCCTGGTTTACTGCAACACAAACAACAAATTGACCATTCTGGGGCTCTTGCCACATGTCTACTCACCTTCCCCATGTTGAGGTAGATCAGTTTGTTGTCAGGTTCTACTGGCCCTCAAGTTGCCTTGCATCATTTCTGTAATCCATGTATGCCAGTCTGTAGTCATACCTTTTGTCACCTACACTAGTCCCCTTTGTATCTTGAAAACCAACCACATAACCCCCATATTCACCATGTAATTCACATTTTTGGGTTTTGTCACTTCTGTTTGTGTTTATTACAGTTCCATCTCTTCTTCTAGGGTTATACATTTTATATAATAAAAAGGTCTTGTGCATTTACAAAACCCCAGTCTCACTAGCAGGGGTGTTTCCTAACTGTGTGGTGCTGTTCTTCATTTTCACTATGACATTAAACTTGTGTGTCCCTGTGGAGAGCTCAAAATTGAAGGTTGTGTGGACTCCTGGACTCCTCGACTCATCTCACTATACCTGTGTGGAGCCAGACCATGGTCAAGTACATCAGTGTAGGGCCCAGATGATGTGTTCCCACAGACAAGAGCTGCCATGCAACCAGTTACAAGTTTCCTGAAGTCATCTAGACATATATATATATATATGTGTGCATGCCATACAGTGATGGGCCAGAGCTGGCAGTTGCCATTACAACCTGGCAGTGGCATAGGACTTGCTGTTAGGTTTCTAATTAGTGATATGACAAAGAGTGACTCCTCTGAAATATTTTGCTAGATCATGTCACCATGGAGGACCCAACATCAGGACAGAGTGGAAGATTTAGGCATCTTTTTCTCTTGTATCCCCCAGTGACTGGCTGACGCTGACAGCTGTTGAGTTAGGACATTTTCATCATGGCTCCTGTGCACCCTACACAAACACCACAATATAATTCAGAGCTTATCACCATTTCCATTGTAGATCTGTCACTAAAAATGCCAGCACGGTCTTACAATATTGATACTAAAAGTACTGACAAGGAAATGCTTGACTTGTCCCTTTATATGTATAGGATTCCATTGCTGGAAAGGTCAAGAATATTTTATCATTCAAAAGAAGAAAACAGAACGCCTATGGTTGAGACCTGTAATGAAAAACAAACAAATACCCTCCTTAAAGTGAACCTCCTCAGATTCTACCCTTTTCATGTTGGAAGACATATTTTAGAACTCTTAATGGGGAGTTAATATCACTAACTCCATGGTTATCAGATGAAGATATGCAGTATGTGTTGGCTGACTAGCCCATCTCTAAAGCTTACATGCTAATTGGAATAGGGGTGGAATACCATTCCTAGTCTGAACTGCCCTTTTGACGTTCAGAGTTCTGACATTGCCTACACCATCTGTGCATGATTTGAAATGATACCTGTTCAGTTGTACATAATATGTTTTGTGTATGACTTATTCCACATCCTATGGTCATTTTCTACTAACTTTGAATCCATGGACTGTAATACACATGGTGCAATCAAAAAGTTCCCAAAATTTAAATTTTGTGCGTGAATGGTTATGAGTACATCGAAATACTGCTCGGTATCTTCCCACACACCCTTCTTGAATCAGTGTGGAAAGCGGCATTGAGTTGAGTTGTTGGGTTTATTGTTGGTGAACGTATTTCCATTGTTGTGTTTCCATGAGTTTGCAGTTTTGCAATGGCTGACCTGAGAGAGCAGCGTGTCTGTATAAAGTTTTGTTTTAAACTTGGGAGAACCACTGCAGAAATGCACCAAATGTTGAAGCAAGCTTTTGGTGACAACAGTTTAGGCCAGACACAAACTTACAACTGGTATAAGCATTTCAAAAATGGCCGAACATCGACTGATGGTGACGATCGTTCGGGATGACCGTCAATGGGCACCACACCAGGATATGTGGGATCTGATTCTGCAAGATCGTAGACTGACCATCCAAGACTTCTGTAACGACTTGGGACTAAGTTATGGCACATGTCAAGGAATTTTAACAGAGGAAATGAACATGAGGATTCTGGCGAAGTTTGTGCCATGACTGCTGCAAAATGAACAGAAGCGGCATCGCTTTGAAGTCTACAGGGAATTTCAACCACAGCTTCAAGAGGATCCAAACTTTCTTTCGAAGGTTCTCACTGGTGACGAAAGTTGGGTTTATGGCTATGACCCTGAAAGTAAGCAGCACTCGTCGCAATGGAAGAGCCCTTCTTCACCTCAGCCACAAAAAAGCTCGACAAGTCAAGAGCAACATTAAGTCCATGTTAATCTGTTTTTTTGATATTGACGGGATTGTTCATAAGGAGTTCGTCCCTCCTGGTCAGACAATCAATGAAGAGTTCTATCGCGATGTTGTAAGGCGTTTGAGGGGGACATGAGGAGAAAACGTCCAGGGAAGTGGCGCACAAACGACTGGGTACTCCATCATGACAACCCACGACCGCATACGGCTTACATTATGCAGGAATTTTTGGCTGAAAACAAGATTGCAGTTGTTCCCCACCCACCATACTCGCCAGACTTAGCTCGCGACTGCTTTCTCTTCCCCAAGATGAAAATCAAGTTGAAGGGGCGAAGATTTGATACAGTTGAGGGAATTCAAGTGGAAACGCAGACGGTACTAAACACCCTAACAAAGAAAGACTTCCAGGACGCGTTTCAAAAGTGGCAGTGTATACGCTCCCAAGGGGACTACTTTGAAGGTAATGGTGCAGAATAAGATCCAGGTAAGACATAATAGTTTTCATTAATATATTTCGGGAACTTTTGGATAGCACCACGTATGTGTGTATGTATGTATATGTATGCTTGACTATATATACTAAGCCCAGTGCAGTGCAAGTCGCACTCAACAGCAGTGAACATCAAGCCTGGTTATGATGTTCACACCCACCTCACTGCATAAACTGCACTTGGTTCCATTCATGTAATGACAAGAGCTGTCCTATTTATCTCACTGAGAATCACGTTCAGATAGAAGGGCTTTCTTTTCTAGGCACATGGAAAAGTTCACAGAAAATTGCCCCAAAACCAGCATTGTTACATATAGGGATTTGAAGTCATGACCCAAACTGCAGCTACCCTGACCAGGACATACAAACTGATAATCTGTGCCTGGTATAAAGCTAAGTCAATACCAGTGCACAGTGTGGACACTGAAACAGATTTTGGACCATTCCATAACTCCTCATAAACCTCTTCAAGGAAAAAGCAGAACTATTGTCTGTTTTAAGTGTCCTTCTGACAAAACTGACCAGTGGATCATTCCTGCACCTTCAAGGGCAAACACAGATTAAAACAGACAGTTTTCTGTTAAAATGTTGTAGTTTGTTTCTTGTCAGCAGTTTTTGTTATGGCCTTCCTTTGTGGACCTCCTATGTTGAAAAGATCACATTTTTCATATGCAGTTTCCCACATCATATGATCTAAATCAGTATCATGATCCAGCCACGACGGGGTCTTCCTCAAAATTCACTCATCTCTCCCATGCCCTAACAGTGCTGGGTCTTAATAAAAGCAATGCAGAAAAGTGTTCCCTCAGATTGGACACAGGACCATTAATTGCATAGTCCTTGGTGCTGAAGATAATTAAAATTGTCATAAGAATAGACATAAAGAGACATGACATACTTCATGTATGACTTCATACAGTGAAGTTCTGGGAACCAAAATTTTATATGATATCTTCCTAAAATAGTTAACTGCATCCATTGTTGTTAAAAGTAATCAGGATATAAAAATATTCAGCAACACTGTGTTATTGTTCACATATGACAGCAAGATTGTCTCTAAGTAGTGTGAAGAGGATATCATATACTTGTGTATGTAGGAAGAAAGAGGGTGAAAGAAATATGTGTGCATGCATTATAACTGATTTTCCCTTCCCTCAAAAATTATTTCATATTCATTGTCCTAAATTTTCAGCAAGTAATGAGCCCAACCACTTTTAATAGGCCAGGGCAGAGAAAGGATAACTCTCAAATCCATCAACATTTTAACCTGTGTGTAACATTTCTTTACACTTTTTTGGCACATACGCGGTGTGTTCAAAAAGTATTGAATCTTTTTTTCCCACATAAACCAATGAAGCGCAGGAGGCTCCCTTCAGTGGAGATGTGGAGGGGACATTCATGTTCAGTCGTGAATTTTTTCCTGCCCGCAGAAAGCGTCAATCACTGGCAGTCGGCCTATGAGCGAGGACGTGTAGTGAGCGCTCGTCGGATTCCAGTAAGGTGTAAGATTCAACAGGCTTTCGGGGACAATGCCACAAGCAACTCATGGATAAAGGAGTGGTACAACGGTTCAAAGATGGCCGCACATCAGTGAACAGTGAACCATGTTCAGGCAGACCCCCAACAAGCCGAAATGAGAATGTCATTGAGCAAGTGCAGACTTTGTTCATGGAAGACCATCGTATCACAGTCTGAGAACTTGTGAACAGATAGGGGTAAGCATTGGATCGGTACATTCAATTTTGACTGAGGATTTGGGCATGAGGATAGTGTCCGCAAAATTCATACCGAAACTACTAACAATGGAGCAGAAGCAACGCCATCTGGAAATCGCACAGGACCTGCTGGACAATGCAAACAGTAACCCCAACTTTCTGAACACTGTGATCACAGGCGATGAGTCATGGGTTTATGGGTACAACCCAGAAATCAAGATGCAGTCGTCACAGTGGAAACATCCGACATCCCTGAGGCCAAAAAAAGCACGGCAGGTCCGCAGCAATGTCAAAGTCATGTTGGCCGTTTTCTTCGACTCCCATTGGGTTGTGCATCATGAGTACGCACCACAAGGCCAAACCATCACAAAGGAATACTACCAAGAGGTCCTTCATGATGCTGTGCAGCGCAAATGACCGGATCTGTGGGCAGCAAAAACTTGGCAGCTCCATCATGATAACGCATCCACCCATTCTGCGCATCTGATTCAGACTTTCATCACCAAACACAACATCCCTGTGGTTCGTCAGGCTCCCTACTCCGACATGGCTCCGTGTGACTTTGGGCTATTTCCCAAGCTGAAAATGCCGCTGAAAGGAATCCGATTTGAGTCAAGAGAAGAAATCATGCAGAATGTGACGGCCCGGCTGATCACCATTCCAAAAGACGCATCCCAGAAGTGTTTCCAACAATGGCGGAAGCGCTGGGAGAAGTGTGTGCATTACCAAGGAGACTACTTTGAAGGGGATTAGTGTTTTGTACATACAAATCAATAAATGTATTTCTGCCGACCAAAGGTTCGATACTTTTAAACACACCACGTATATTCCTCCTAAGTTGGTTAATTTTGTCTGGAACATCAGATCCAACCCATTGGCCATAGTTTGAAAGTTGCTACTCAGACAACTAAAATAATGTAGACACATATTGAAAGAATGAAAAAATGCATGCAGTGTACATACAAAATTCCTAAGTTTTGTACATTTGCTTTATAGCTGATTTTGGTTTGGCACGCTGGTTTGGTCTCCCTTTGCGTCCGATGACACCTCGGGTAGTAACTCTATGGTACAGGGCTCCTGAACTGCTACTGCAGGCACGTACTCAGACTACCTCTGTTGACATGTGGGCGGCTGGTTGTATACTGGGAGAGCTCTTGGGACATCGTCCACTGTTGCCAGGACGCTCTGAACTTGGCCAGTTGGAACTGATTGTGGATCTTTTAGGGACTCCTTCTGATGCAATTTGGCCAGAATTTTCATCATTACCAGCTCTTCAGGTAACAGTGTAACAGTGAAACTGTGAAATCTTTGCTGTTATACTAATACTGGTACAACTTTTTGGTGTAGAACTTTTGTTGAGCAGTTGATATTTATTGTTGTCACCAAGAAGTCTAACAGATGGTTACCAAGATTGCAGAAGAACATATTGCCTATCCCAGAAAACCACGACATGATCACTTCTGTGAAAATCTCAAATATCTATTACCCACCTCTTCATCAAATTTTGTTTCATGATAAAACCTACAGGTTCTTCACCACTGCTGTACAATGCATGACACTGGACTCTTCAATTCATTTCATACACCCTAAACTTCGTTCCCTAAGATCCAGTTTAATATGCTGCACTAAATTAAGCATAACAGGTACTTACTATCTGGTGTATCTAATTTTGTAGATAATAACCATAAAACTGAAACCGTTTTGGCCATATATTACTGTCTTCAGGGGCATGCAATTACATGAATTGTTTGAAATAGATCTATGTATAAAATACTTGAAATGTTAAAAATTACCGTAATGTAAGTCAGCAAATTGTGAACGTAAATTCTGCATGTTGTGTTATGGAGGACAGTGCAGTGTGGAACTAGGATTCATCATATCTGACGTAGCACTTGCTTGATCCTATCTTGCAGCATTTTCTTAAGTAGTATATGTGTTTATGTTGTTGAACTGACCTAGTCTATTGCACAGTCAGTGAAACTTGAGCACGCACGCATGCACACACACACACACACACCATTATGCCACAAAACAGGATTTGACTAACCCTGTTTTCACATCACATGGTCTCATATAATATGATATACCTAATTTTCACTCACACTTCAGTATCTAGTTTTTGGCATCATACGAGGGGGGACCCAAAAATAACAGGAACCGACCTGTTGCGCACGCATGCTTTGTAGTTACGAGTTGTGCTGCTAGGTGGTGTTAGCTGGGGGTCTCCCGCGACTGTTAGTGAGCTGGCGTCAGTCTGAGTTAAGTGGTTTGTCTGTGGTGCTCTGTTGTGTGCGTTCCTGTTTCAACCCTTTGGCGATTAGTGAGATGGCCGACCAGAAGGAACAAAGAGTGCGCGTGAAATTCTGGATCGTTCTGCACTTCACTCTTCAAGTCATGGCAAACATTCACGCGTTTTCTCTTTGGTCATCTCCGAGCAAGCGAGGAACAAATTTTGCAGACACCCGTCTCATGTGCAAACCTTCGGTTAAAATTCGCTGGACCGTGCTCCATGAGATGTTCGTTTCCTCAGAAAGTTGGTCAATGGTCTTTCGACGATCTTCATCAAGCAAAATTTCATGCACACTCTTTGTTCCTTCTGGTCGGCCATCTCACTAATCGCCAAAGGGTTGAAACAGGAACGCACACAACAGAGCACCACAGACAAACCACTTAACTCAGACTGACGCCAGCTCACTAACAGTCGTGGGAGACCCCCAGCTAACACGACCTAGCAGCACAACTCGTAACTACAAAGCATGCGCGCGCAACAGGTCGGTTCCGGTTATTTTTGGGTCCCCCTTCGTATGTATTTTATGTATAGATTTAAATCAGTCATGTAAATTTTAATCAGTTCATATCAAATTTTCCTTTAATAATTGGATGCTTCTGAAGATGACCATATATGGCCAAAACATGACAAGCTTTATTGTCATTTATTAGTTTAAAAGCTATATGGTATTTTTATGCTTAATTTAATGTAAACAGTGCATCAGAATTAATGACCTCTGTTAAATGAATATGCTGCCAGTTACATTGCGTTCTTACAAATGACCTTGCTTATAAAGGTTTACACGGAAGTTTTTGAGAATTCTCATCTATCCCTTGCATGCTCCATTTCCATCCCAAGAATAAGGGCAAAGTACTATTACATGTGAACTTATGAATGTGATGTGACTGAATTGTGATATAAAGCTTGATGTGGTTTCCGTTGTTTTGTTAGAGCTTCACATTGAAACAGCAGCCATACAACAATTTAAAGCAGAGATTCCCCTGGTTATCAGCTGCAGGACTACGACTTCTGAATTTTCTCTTCATGTATGATCCCAAGAAAAGAGCTACTGCTGAAGAATGTCTCCAGAGTTCATACTTCAAGGAAGCACCACTACGTGAGTCCTATCTACTTTTCAGCCTAAACTTCTCCTTTGTAGCATATTTATGAGGAAAGGTAGGATTATAGTGTAGCATGTAGAGCTGTTGCTGGGTAGTGACCTCAGTGCAGGCAATGAAACAACTAAGCAGGTAGACGCAGCCATGCTGGGTGACGCCCTCACAGATAGGCATATTCCCATAGAGATGATTGAGGCAACAATGGAAGAACTGTGTTTGTTGTGTGGTCCATGCTGAGGGGTTAGAAGCGAAGCAAGGTTTAGAGCGTACTCAGGTTGTTAGTCTGTGAAGAGAAGACTAGGAGGTTGGTGTGAGGTAGCCGCCAGCCTGGGAGTTAGTCACAGAACTGCAGTTCAATCTTCGGGAACCCAGACTGAGGGGAACGTCTCCTGTTGGAAGCTGTTACCAGGCAACGGCTAATGGAGACTGTAATAGACTGAGGACACTAGTCGGTGACAATGATTTGTGAAGTGTAGTCATGAGTTGTTTGTATAAGTGGTCAATAAAAATTCAGTCACCAATCCAAACCCCCTCTGTAGTCATTCATAACACATGATAACACATCTAATTTATGTGATACTGTTTCACCTTATGTTTTCTTCTTCCCAGTGACTCAGGCCTCAGTCCCTGACTTCAAATAATTATTGGAATGTAATTAATATACAAGGTGTAACTGAAAGGTGCAGACAAACTTTTGGCATCTTGAATGGATGTGGTCAGTGGCGTGCAGTACTATTTTTGGTAAGGGAAGCAATGGTATCTAATAAACAAACTGATAGCAATCAACTCACCAAAATTTATTTGAAGACCAAATCTATTCTCCGGTCCCTAGCAGCAAAATTATTGATGACATGGTTGTAGAAGCCTTCACTGTTGCGAATGTTTTCCAATAATTTCTTCTCAATGGACAACAGAGACAACCTGGACATTCTACCTTCCCCTTGAGAGTTCCTCGCGTAAGTTCTAATTCTGTTCAGTGCAGAAAACGAACATTCAACCGAAGCACTACTTGCAGGAATTGTCATGATCAATTCACATAACTTTGTCAGCTGGTGTAGTGCACTGTCGATGTTTGTAGCTTTTAGATGTAGCAAAAGCTGACTTGCATTCTGGATGTTTAAATCTTCATTAGAATAAAATACACTCAGTTCACTTCTTAAACGAGGAAAATTGAAGTGCTGGCCATACGCTGTATTCAGTGACAAAAAAGGAATTTCAGGAAATGTCTTTTCATACTCCTTACTGCAACTAGGATTTATTAATTCAAGAAACTTTAGCTTTTCTAAGTTCTGAAACCTTAATTCAGTTTGATTCAAAACATTATCAAAAATTTCATAATAAAGTTTTCTGAAGCATTTTTTTACATCTCCTACATTGTCAAGACGCAATCATTTGCTCTGTGGTTCATCAATTTCTTCATTTGAGGACGTTTCAGAGAATATGTTCTCAAAGTTTTCTCTTTTCTTGGCTGTATCTTCTTTTCCTTCAGTCACTTTATGGATACAAAAAGATATGTCATTTGATTTTGTTTGTAGTATGTCAAAAAGAACGGTGGTTACTGAAAACAAATCTTTGAAAACAGCAAGTAGAAAATTAAAGTTGAAATCTTGCAGCACAGAAAGAAATCCTCAAGTGGCAAAGTACGTTTCGTTATCCCAGTTATCTGGATTTTCAATTGTATTTTGGAACATGCTGTTCAATTCAAATTTGTACCCGTATACACTCTCTACTAGACGACTGTTATAGTTCCACCTGGTTGGTGCGACTTTCGGAAACCTCTTTTTCACTTCTTGATCCAAACATTGCGTCCTTTCAGAAGATGCAGAGAAAAAGGAAGAAAAGCTGTTCAATGTTTTGAAAAATACATTGCACTCTTTAACACTTTGCAGACCGGCGATTTAAATATTTAAATCCTCCTGGGGACTGGCATTTTTATACCTACTACCCTAACTTGTGCACTGTTCACTTTAAAAATTAATATAAAATCTCCGAATTAATTTTATGAACTATAATTTTTGGAGAACACTTACCAATGCTCCTAGAAGTGCTTGAAAGTGTGATATTTCTGGAAACACTCCCCTTACACACTTTCAAATGTAGACAGTCATAGTCCTTTTTTTTTGTGAACTGCGCAAACACGGCATTGCCTAGAAGGATGCTTCCCCTTGGAATGTTCACTCTTCACAATTTTCACGAGGGTATGTTTCTGCATATCACCCGAGAGTCGCTCAGGGGTGTCTACATGAGGCCTGTGTGGGGTGGGAGTTCATGGGCTAGGTCACACTAAGTATGTCTGACTCTGGTTCTGCCGCCACCATCTGGTCTGTAGCCCAAGCCTTTGCCACATTCATCAGAAATGCTTTGTATTTCAATTAGAATCAGTGTTTAGGTTTTTGTAAACCAAAAATGAATTGAAAACGGCACAATTTATAAGCCACAAGGCAACTTTCACTTTTATTATCTGTGGCCACAATTCTTTGAAGACTCCTGTCACTTCCACTGTCTGAGTCACTAATCACTACTCCTCCACAAGGCACGTCAGATAGCTCCATAAACTAGTCCGAGAGATCACTTGCCTTCAACCGCATTTGTCCTTGAAACATATTCCCTTCTACTAATTTCTGCCTGGTACATAAACAGTTGGACGCAAAGTTTATTTTCTTTTGGAGTAGGGACCCTAGCCAGCCAGCTCAAGTTACTGAATACCTAGCAAACATTCCGAAGATTTATTACGCAGTATTCATTGCAGTTGCGTGGCGCCAGAGCAAGGTATAGTGTGTTTCAACATAACGTGTCCTAAAGTCATAATAATATGACACCAGTCCGCAACGTTTAAAAGCGAAAAACCTTTTAAGGGGTGCGCGGTCTGCAAAATGTTAATACTAGAGACAGACAACTTATTTATTTGACCGTCACAACACAACAATAAAAGAACTTCAAGGACAGTGCCCAGATATAGTTCTGCTACATGTTTCGGCCACTAGTGGCCATCATCAGGCAAACACACTTCAACAAACGTACACCACTGAACTGCAGTACGCAAAATTTGATACAGTGTCATAAATCATTTAAGATAATTTGCAATAAGAATACAATAAGTAGGTTATTTAAAACCAATAAGACATAAAAAAAAAGCAAAATTTTAATTTGATTGATGTTTTTTTAACATCAAATCAGTCATTGGTTCCACTTTACATACGTATCCGTCGACAAAGTAAATTCAATATTTCATTATAAAATTGTATAGGAGGCCCAATAAGTAATGGAATAGGTGGAGCCTCATCATATGGAGAATTGTACGTAATGTATGGGAGGTAAACAACGAACTAGTAACTAAATAACTAACAACTAACTAAGTTGTATATATTATAACAAAGCAGGATGCATGAAATGAAAATTAAAAAACTAGAGACAGACACTGAAATTACAAGATTAAGCTTATGTGCCATACAATGTATGAACATGGCATTTGGAAACATGTCTCTCACTTTAGTTTGTAGCCCATTAAGTTCACCTGACATGACCGCCGCCCCATCATACGTTTGTGCCACTATTTTGCTGCCAAAATCATACTGAACTACACAGTCTATAATGCGTTCAGCTAACGCCGATGCAGTTCGATCAGCACTCACATCTGAAAATCCTAAAAACCGTTCTTGTATTTCACCATCACTAGTTGCATATCTTAATACGATTGAGAGCTGTGATTGGCTTCGAATGTCAGTCGTCTCATCAACCATTACAGCAACAAAAGGGGCCGAGCCTCTCTTTTGATTTCTGTTAGAATTACGTCACTTATTGAGTCAATAAGGTCGTTTTGCATTCTGTTCGATAAACCTGTAAATACTGTACTGTTCTCAAGGTGAGTGTTGAGTTTATGATCATATTTACTCAAGAAATGAGCTAATTCCACATAATTACCTCGGTCAGTAGAATCCACGCTTTCGTCATGACCCCAGAGGGCAAGTTGTCTCTTTCCTAAATGGCAGATGATATCAATCAAGCGTTTCATTATTTCTCTATTTTCTTTCACATTTCTTTGTGCTGTAATATCATTAGGCGCTTTTGATTGTCAAGTTGACAGTCAATTCGAGATTTCCCGAACATGACAAGTTGCATTGTTGAAATGTGAGTCTGAGAGTTCTCATGTCGTTTCAGTGCTTTATGAAGGTTGTTGATATCACCAAATCCAGTCTTGTTCCATACATTTTTTTCGTTGAGAAACAATAGGCATGGCCAACAAAACAATTTTCCTACGAGGGTCATACTGAAAGTCATGAGCAACAATTTTTTGTAAAGTAACATGCTTTATTATTGACAAACCAAATACACCACCTCAATCTACAGACCTTTCTTTATTTCTCCACATAATCGCCACTTCTTTGTACACATTTCTCCCAGTGTTCTGGAAGTTTGAAAATTCCCCTTCTGTAAAATTCTGTTCCAGCCATCTGAAGACACTGACGCACTGCTTTCTGAATTGCCTCCCTCGTCTCAAAACGTTGTCCACGCAGCTGATCCTTCACAAATCCAAAAAGATGGTAGTCAGAGGGTGCCAGATCAGGGCTATAGGAGGGGTGTGGAAGAACTTCCCACCCCATATTTGCAATTGCTTCCAATATGACCTTTGTGGTCTTTGGTCAATAACCGCGGGACCCAACGAGCACAAACTTCCCTATAGCCCAAGCTTTCAGTCATCTCCTGTACTGCACTGTGCCCTATTTCAAGTTTTCGGGCTGTTGTGTCCACAGTCACACACCTGTCATCTTGAATGATCTTATCCACTCTCTCCTTCTTGCATTCATTTGAGGCTGTTCGAGGACGACCGCTCCGAGGCTCATCTTCGATGCTGGTGTTCCCATCTTTAAAATGTTTCACCCATCTTCGAACACTGCTCGCACCCATGCACACACTTTCACAAGCACGCTGAATTCAGTAAGCAGTGCGTCAGTGCCTTCGAATGGCTGGAACGAAATTTTATAGAAGGGGAATTTTCAAACTCCCAGAATGCTGGGAGAAATGTGTACAAAGAAGTGGCGATTATGTGGAAAAATAAAGAAAGGTCGGCAGATTGAGGTGGTGTATTTGGTTTGTCAATAATAAAGCATGTTACTCTACAAAAAATTGTTGCTCATGACTTTCAGTACGACCTACGTATATTACAGCAACCGGATAACCACTCTGTTTTAGAATACTATTCCAAATTAAATTTCCTCACATAATTTAGTTTGTGCTTTAAGTTCTGGCAAATCACATGTCAGTCGTCCTCTTTCTATAATCATTTTCTTTTCAGAAATGTCCCTGCTATTAAACCCCCGTTTTAAAGGCTTTCGACTCCACAGTTGCAGTCGCGTTGTCTGCCAGCATTCATTTTAGCTGTTCCCTGTGCGTGTAGTCTAATCATGCCCCTGCCCTTGTACCGCAATACCGCACTTGCTTCCCTTAAACACAGATAGCTTCTTTCTGATGCGTCAAAATACGATCAGAGATACAATCTTACACCATATAAATACGCACTTTCAGTATTTTAATAAAACTTAATGTTACCTATAACACCCAACAAGACTGAATTCACACATAAACAGTTAATTTTCACATAACCATCGAAAGAACACAGTCCTTCGCTTCCATATCACAGCCATTAGCCATCAAACCAAAAGTTGCTTCCTTGCCCACTTTGTGTGAGACAAATTATTACAAAGTTTAACGAAGGAAACTTGGTCCGCCCACCAAGCAGGGAAAGGGAGCAGGTGGAGGAGGCATGTGGCCTTGAGCAGGAACACGCGCTAAATAACAAAATTCAAATCCTTATTATTAAATTTCAGTTATTTATATATGACTTTTCTTTTCGTTTCTTAACTACGGAAACAATGCTTCCCTTGAAGAAAGCAGTCTTCTGGGATTTGGCACCGTGTATATGTGGTGTTAATCGACGTTTCGGAGGAACGTATCGCCCCCATCTTCAGGGTAGAAGAAAAAGTATAAGAATTCTGCAAGCGACAACACCGTGAGAAACGGTAAAGCAGACTGCTTTACCGTTTCTCATGGTGCCATGCTCGGATACATCGATGTATTCTTCAGAGACCTCCGTGTAAGTCGTGTACTCATTGTCATCTAGAAGATCCTCGATATCGTTATCCAGTGAAAGTAGTTGATCCAAGGTCTCCCGTAGACGGTCTCTTTAGTAGTCATAATCCTCAAGTGGGGTGCTGGCAGTGAATTCCATTATAAGGGTAGTGAACCTTACCATGGAGCGCCTCCTCTTTAGCCTTCCAAGTTCGCTGTCCACCACATTGACTTTAGAGGGTATCTCCAAGTGCAATCTCTCAAGCTAGCTGACTGTCTGTATGGGATCTGTCGAAAGTCAGAAGTTGGAAATATTAACAGTTCCAAGTTAAAGTCAGCAACTGTGGGCGTGTCTGTTTTCTCCTTTCCCTCGAAATCTTGAACTCTAACTGTATTATATGTATCCATCTCACAGGTTTCAGCACCACGATTCTCAACATGATTAATCTCATGGACAAGTGTGAATTATTTTTGCATCCTACTTTGATCTTGAACAGTGTTTGGCGGTGGGGGACTGGGTCTAATAATGATAATGGAATTAGTGCAAGTGGATGCCACAGGTATTTTCCAAATGACCTTCTCATGTCGTGTATTAAGAGACAGATTGACAGCAAGGAGTAAATGCAGCAGACAGTCTATGTTTACCAAATATAAGGTAGTAAGGGAATTACACAGAGATGGGGTCTTTGTTGCCTTTCTTTCTTTGTGACATCAGCCATTTTGTGTTCAGCCACCTGCATGCATAGATCAGTGAAACATGCATGTTATTGAGAAGGAGAAGTGTTTCGTCTTCTAGTGGTGTTATTGAAATCATGTCAAAATATGGTATGACCGATTGGCAACATGTGAAACATTATGTGCCTGTATGAATATAACTGACTGGTAGTAAAGAAAACAAAACAGACTGGAAACAAATTAATGTGTAGTAATTAGGTCACTCTTTACTTGCTGCCTATGGAATACTGTTCAACATGCATTATCACCAGGAATTATATGAAACTGACAGTAATTCATCAACAGAAAGAGCTTCCATCATTACAAAATGTGGTGCACATGCTCTTATTGAGGGGATATGTTTAACTAGGTGCAGAATATAGTATTATATTTAGTACATATGAGAATGGTGATAGTGAAGAAACTCAACCTTGAGATTTTGAAACTTACACATTTTGAACCCCCCCTAAGTATGAGAAGTGGTTATATGTATGGATGTACACCTTACTAGTGCCAGATGTAATTTATGTTCAGTATTCAAGAGTTTATCTATCCTCAGTCAGTGCCCAGTGAAAATGAACATGCATTACTTATTTCTACCAAATGGAATTCAAAATATAAATTTTGCATGGATGCCTTGTTTTACGTTCCCAAAACAAATTTAATTTGATATCACAAAAATTCCCACATTAAGTGGTTATGCCCCCATCAGAGGTTCATAGAACAGTGCCAGTATTCATTGTAGAGTGAGAATGTACTAATCAGGTGTAGCCTTCATATCATATAGGAATTTCACCTCACATTTTTTTTATATTTTTGCTATATCTGTATGATGTATTAAAGGTATTATAATACTGTATGATTACATAGCTTGTGATCCGAAATTGATGCCAACATTTCCTCAACATCGGAACCTGAAAGCATCCAAAACAGCAACTCAGGCTGGTGCCAGTACTTCAACACAAGAGAACACCAACAACTCTGGAGAGCATTCCTTGCACCTACCTGCCATATCTGACCTGGTAATAATTCCCAAATGGAGTAATGTTTTTTTTAAGTTAATGGAAGGATATACATGTAATTATTAAATAAATTACAAATTTAACAGAAGTATAGCACAAGATCCATGCAGCCATGTTCAGAGGTATCAGGTTTGTCTTTTATTATTCTGGAGTTCTGTAACAGCCTATAGCCCTGGAATGTGCAGCCATTTTAGAATGAAAGTCATGGTGGAAGGTACGAAACTTGGTCCCAGCCAGTGTCATAACCGTGGTTATAAAAGTGAAGCTATCCCTGTAACAGGCCGTGAAGGCCCATAGGGTTGTGAGATGTTGAGGGTCCCACATTATCTAGACATTCGGCTCAAAGATGATGGTAAGGTTGTCAGCCTTACCCACTGGCTGCAATTTCCTCTCCAGGAAAATTATTTGATTAATTCCGGGTACTCAGTTCTGTTGGAGGCTGATTCGACCCCAGGGCCATAGTGTGGCTGGAAGGATTAGGGCAATTGAAAAAAATCCAATGACCTCATTGGTACTTTAACCCAACTTTCCGCCTTGTAGCATAGTGCCTCAACCAACTACACTACTGTGTGCCCCAACCATGGTTATATTAGGAGTAATTACTTTTCATGTAATTAAATTAAATTTGTTGTGTGCAGTAGTGTTTCTTACTACTTACAGTTACTGCAATACCCAACACTGTTTGTCATTCATAGTGTCACATACATCCACTTTTGATATTTTGACAAAACTACTAAAATATTGTCCCTTGTGTGGGAACGGCTCAATAAACAAGCTAGGCAGTGGATACACAACAGAAAACTGCTGGGAGTAGTGTTTTCTGTGTGGTTCATCCTGAGGCTATATAACAAAGACCAGCATGGCAGGGTCAAATACCTCCACTGTAGCCCTGCAAGTCCTAGGAGTCCTGTGGTATAACTAGGCCACCCTGTTCCTGGGGGATATAAATATGGGGACCTGGCCTTCCAGGTGGGTGGAGTCTTGAATCTGAGACAGTGAAATGTGGTCACGAGTTCCTTCAGACTTTGACCTGAGAATGACTGCACTGGCAAGGGCCAGCAGCAATTGTAAACTACAGACCCATCCTCTCATCAAAGAGGATGTTACATAAGGACTATGACCACAGGTGTTCAGCTGTAAAAGAAATTCTGGTTATGAGTCTTTAAAGGACTTGTCGCCAAGACAAACTGATTGGCGGTAAACCACCAGTGATAAAAATCCCTGACCCTGACATTGCCTCCACTTTTACTTTGTAAGGAATGTGTAAGAAGGACACATTTTGCTAATTTTGTACAATATTTTTCACTGTGTCCACAGAGAAGTTCTTTTTTTGTGGTGTCTTTACAAATTTCATACATGTTTAATAAGAATATAACTTATATACTTCCAAACACAATACACAATTCATGTTTTTCTTATGCTTACTGGGGCATGTGGTGGTGTAGTTGGTGGAGGCACTATGCTACAAGCCGGACGGTTGCAGGTTCGAGTTCCAAAGAGGTAGAATTTTCAATTTACCTAATCTTTCCAGCTGCACTATGGCCCTGGGGTCAACTCAGCCTCTAACAGAAATGAGTACCCGGAAACTTCCTGGGGGGTAAAGGGCAGCTGGCCCATAAGGCTGACAACCTTACTGCCATCAGTGAGCCGATTGTCTAGAGAAAATGTGGGAGCCTCAACGTCTCATAAACCTATGGGCCTTGACAGCCTGTTAAAGGGATAGATTTACCTTTACCTTATGCTTAGTAGGCCCACACAGACATGATACAACTCCTTCAAATATCTGCTGGTAAATAGACGTACTTTGTACTTCATCAAAACATCATATAAGTGGTCACGATACCAGTTCTGTGATGAGCCAGTATATTTCCTGAATAATAGAACCAGAATTTATTACAATTTTATTGTGATATACATATATAACAACAATAATCATTTCTTATTCTTCCAGCTTGGAACTCTTGTGAAGAAACGTAGATTGGAGTGATGTGCCGCTCAACATGAGTGTCATCATTAGTGTTGTGAAGTGTGGAGAAAATATATTGATTTACCATTATATAGTTAAATATAATGCCCAACTTTACTTGAAATAAAGGACCATAATTTGCATCTGTGTAATTTATATTACTTAAAATTAATATTTTTCAGCTTTACAACTGAACATTATAATACTTAATGGCACTCTTTAACACACATGTAGGAGTCAGGCAGACCGGAAAACTCCCTGCTGAGTCTCCTTAGAATAGCTGGAATGGCAGAAAGCGACCATGTCGAGAATTGTAAGATGACAAGCGTGACGGGTCGTAAGTTTAAGAAA
>NW_019733901.1:43948-44156 GCF_002891405.2 Cryptotermes secundus
CAGGTTAATGCAAAACTGATAGCATTAGAGAACAGAGTGTTAGATTTGCCAACATCAGCGGTAGTAATTGAACCGCGTAATAATAGTAACAGTCCAAACAATGCTTCTCCTTCTACTGGACAGCAAAGTATTGGTATAAATGGCCCTGTTCAACCTAACGAGCGCAGAACCTGTTCGTGTGAATCTGAAAATTGTGACGTATGCATGG
>NW_019733902.1:0-290 GCF_002891405.2 Cryptotermes secundus
TAGCTTTGCGCTTCTAATTTGCTATCTTTCTAGATTTGCGTAGCTTACTTGCTAGCTTTTCATTGCTAACTTGCTATATTTGCTTTCCTAATTTGCCAGCTTTGCGTTGCTAGCTTTCTAGCTTTATGTTGCTTGCTTGCTTTGCGTTTCTTGCTTGCTAGATTTGCGTTTTTAGCTTGCTAGATTTGCGTGGCTATCTTGCTAGTATTTCGTTGCTATCTTGCTAGCATTGCGTTGCTAGCTGGGTTGATATGCGTTGCTAGCTTGCTAGCTTTGCATTGACAGGTTAT
>NW_019733902.1:349-687 GCF_002891405.2 Cryptotermes secundus
CTTAGCGTTGCTAGATTGCTAGATATGCGTAGCTAACTTGAGAGTTTTGCGTTGCTATCATGCTAGGTTTGCGTTGTCTGCTTGCTAGCTATGCGATCCTAGCTTGCTAATTTGGCGTTCCTAGCTTGCTTGCATTTCGTTCTTGCTTGCAACTTTGCGTTGCTAGCTTGCTATTTTTGCCTTGCTAGCTTGCTAGCTTTGCGTTGCTAAATTGCTAGCTTTGCGTTGCTAGGTTCCTAGATTTCCGTTCCTAGCTTGCTAGATATGCGTTTCTAGCTTGCCAGCTTTGTTGATTGCTTGCCAGCTTTGCGTTTCTTGCTTGCTACCATTGCGTTGCT
>NW_019733903.1:0-28954 GCF_002891405.2 Cryptotermes secundus
AATATAATGACTAAAACTTTTGTAACATTGTGCCAATTTATCAGACTAGGTGACTCTGTCTTTGACCTTCTTCTCCAACAGCATCAGATTTGTCGTGAAGGGAAGTACAATTGAAGGAGGCCTACCTGGTTTGTTGTCCGATGGCTGCTATTCTCCCGACTTGTTGGCTGTCTCCTCCACGTCCATTTCTGATGTCCTCAGATTCGCGAAGAAGTTCTTTGTTTGTAGTTCACCATGGGATTTTATCCAAGGGTCCCTAGGGCTGGATCATGGCTTCGGTTTTTCGTCTGTTCTTCTGAGGATTTTAGTTTCGTCTCCTTTTCCCTCGAAATTACTCAGCTGAATCTTCTTTGTCTTCCAGCAGGTGAGACTCACGCATCTCCCTGTGGATGGCAGCATAGAGGCGCAACATGACTGTAAAAGGCGCCTTGCGGTCGAGGTACTCAGAGAGCACTGTCCTCTCGGCCTCGGATTTCGTTATAAGTTTATTCCATATTGCGACGTTTCCATTTATGGAGTGTGATGTATGGATAAGCTGATTTTTACTTTGTAAGCCTTTGCCAAGTAACTCGATATCTTCCTGGCAGTCAGGATCATTATTTCTTAAATTTACGTGGTTCATGTCAAAGGAAGCCACAATTGCATTCCACCGTGTTTCACAAAAGTTCGGCTCAGTCATTTCGCATGCTTGATAGTTCGTTGCAGACGGGACGGCCCCCACCTCCGATGCACTAGTCAACCGGGTAAGCTGCATACGAACCCACTCCAAGACTATGGTCAACTGAGAGAGCTCAAAAACTCCTTCGGTAAGAGACTCTCCAACTAATCTCCTGATCTGCGACCTCCGAATCTCATTCCTGCCAAACTTCGATCAATCCTCGAATCCTCCTGACTCGATCTCCTGATCTGATGATCACTCTGACTGATGCTGCTGGGTTGGAGCTGCTGTTCAGTGTAACAGCGGACGAAGAGAGTTCCCCAGTCAGCAGTGAACAAGTTAAAAGTGTATCAGCGGTCGAAGTGAGTTCTCAAGTCAGCAGTGAACGCGTTAAAGTTTAACCGCCGCCGAAGACAGTTCTCAAGGCAGCAGCCTACAGTTGAGTTGGAGTATAGCAGCAGTCGCGGAAAGAAGAACCGGACGCGTCTGACAATCAGTGATAGTTTGTGATAACTGAGTAATAATTTGTAGTGTGTGATACAGTGACACTTGTATAGCTCCCGTATCGTAATTAATACTGTAGACTACTGAGGACAGAGTGAATTGATTATTGCGAATAGGGCTATAAAGTGTGAAACCCCCCAACAGTGTTATAATTAATTGTATCCGAGACTGGTAGGTTGTTAAATAAACCAATTAACAATCCGAACGGGGTCTTCGGTAACTAAACACTTGACAATATGTAGATGACATTTTGGTTCATTCGCCAACGTTTGCGGACCAGTCTATCAAAGTTTTTCAGAGCCTAAGAATCTTGATTGAGTGATATCTAGAATTTGTATGTAATCGCGTTATACGGGAATTACACGAGTAGCACATCCCAGTTCCAAATTTGTGCACATAGAAATTCGTGATATGGCGAGGAAGAAAAACTTGGCAGGAGACAAAGTGTGAATGAAAGTGTGAGTGAGGGAGAAAGGCAATGTAATCACAGTAATGTGCACCAAGAATTTGGTTTTGTGTTGTTCACTCGAAGTTTAAAGAACCCAACATGGAAAGATATTTAAATGAAAGTCATTCGCCTAGAAAAAGAGTGAGTGAGTAAGGAATATGAGAGTAGAAGAGCTGATCAGACTAGGCTCTAAAAAAGAAAGAGACAGGGTCAGAGGAAGACCGGATGACAACAAATTAGGAAACAACAAGCTAGACATCCCCCCTTCCAGTGAATTGTGCAGCAAGTATAAAGTTCAAAGGAAAACAAAACACACAAGCATCCAAATCCAAGAAAAAATGAACTGAAAGACACGAAGTGACAGTGGTAATATCAATAATTGTTGTGATAATTCAAATTTCAAATTGTAAATTTAGTACTTAAGCAAGAAAGTTTGAAAGTAGGGAGTAGAGGAAAATAGACATTTACATTAGGCTTAGATGTTTAGCATACTTAGATATATAGTTAAGCGGGAGTTCACCGGCAAGCAAGAGAGTCTTGAGTTCGAATCGAGTCTCGATCGAGAACAAAACTCGTTTGGGGCGTGTAACCGCACCGTGCAGGAACCTCAGCAAAGTTGTTGATTTACATTCTTAATTATAATGTACTACATGTAGACGAACTATATTACTGTTAACAAACGATGAAACGCAATACACCTCAGCACCAGCAGACTCCAAGTACGAGATCTGGTCTTTCTGAGGGACAAGCGAGCTGCAGGTCACTTGAAATCCCCAGATGGGGCTGGAAGTTTCCCGCTGCGTCTTCTTGGAATTTCAATGCTTAACTTCGGCGGTGTGAGTCTTTGAAATTTTGAGACTTGACAGAGTCGCAATAATTTTCGGAGGGGCGTACCGAGCGGTCGTTGCTGTATCTTAATTTATTTGAGAGCTGTCAGAAGGGCCGTGTTGTCCTTAGGCCCAAATTTGCATGGATCTTGTTAGAGATTGGCAGAATGTAAATGAGAGTAACACAACAAATTTTAGGTTCAGCCAATCAGCAAAATTTCAGAGTAGGGGAAACCAGGCCTTCCCGATTTCCGTCAGGACTTCTGCCTCTCCAGAGCAGTCAGTGGCCTAAAGGAAGTAACAGGAGTAACCTCCTAGACGTTAAATCGGTGTTGGCCAAGTCCGATACACCAATTCAAAAGTGCTACANACCCATACAAAATTCAAAATCAGAGTAATCCCACACCCTACCCTGAACCAGACAGCAACAAGGAAGCGGCGGATGAAAGTGGAGACCAACGTACGGCCACTAAGTGGACAGTTATATGCCATATTATAAATTTACGGACAGAGATGAAAAAAAAAAGAGAAGAACTTGAACTGTAGTACAGAATGCAGCTCATAATCAGCTTAAGGCAAAATAACCTTTGAAGAAGGAAAATGGCTCAAGGTGCTCAATGTAAGACAAAGGTACAACATTGCATCCATTTTAATCAAATTTAGAAAACATATCATATGCTAGTTTTAAAGGAACAAGCAAAAAATCCCAAATAATTATTCAACTCCAACACTATTTTAGTTAGGTACATCCATTTATAAGGCAAAAAGTTTTGTCTATGTACTACGGAGTGTAGTTAAAAATACATGAAATATTGCTTTCTTTACAGAAATTTTTTTCTGCCCAGAGCAAGCAGTAACTGTATATTAAATAGGCTGATTATCATTACAGCAGCATTGACTTAGGAATACATACAGACATACAGATTCCATTAATCTAGCATTCCTACATCGACAGGTGAATATGATATATATATATAAATAAGTAGATGTACATTACACAGTGAAACTTGAGCAAAGAGACATTAAGCAATAATACATACACAGTACAAAACTGACAGAGTAGTTGCAGAATCTAGTACAATTAAATATGTGTATAAATGCTTAAAATGTAGAGAATGCGTAAAGAACTAATAATTTTATATGAACTCCTCTTAATATGCCTTTTTGATTTAGCAATACCTTGTTCATAGAACTGCTTTCACTCCAAATCGTTATTCCATATTTAACCAAAGAGTGAAAATTGTAAAATAAACATTCCTAAAATTTTAAGAATAGGAGATAATCTTTTCATTATTAACAAATGGTACATAGCTTATGCAGTAAGATATTTTAAGGGGCTTCCATAAGTTGACTGTCCAGATGCAAGGCTAATATATATATATATATATACTTGCAGAGAGAGGAGCAAAGTATTATAACAAAAGTAAAAATTAGAAATCGAGGCAACACAAGAAAGGGTTTCAATTTGCTCAATTTTCGTCAACTTCAACTCCCTTCTCCTCATCAAAGTACTCAAAGGCATTTAATTCCTGGTATATATATATATATATATACAGAGAGGAACCAAGTATTATAAGAAAAGTAAAAATTAGAAATCGAGGCAACACAAGAAAGGGTTTCTATTTGCTCAATTTTCGTCAACTTCAACTCCCTTCTCCTCATCAAAGTACTCAAAGGCATTTAATTCCTGGTATATATATATATATATATACAGAGAGGAACCAAGTATTATAAGAAAAGTAAAAATTAGAAATCGAGGCAACACAAGAAAGGGTTTCTATTTGCTCAATTTTCGTCAACTTCAACTCCCTTCTCCTCATCAAAGTACTCAAAGGCATTTAATTCCTGGTATATATATATATATATATACAGAGAGGAACCAAGTATTATAAGAAAAGTAAAAATTAGAAATCGAGGCAACACAAGAAAGGGTTTCTATTTGCTCAATTTTCGTCAACTTCAACTCCCTTCTCCTCATCAAAGTACTCAAAGGCATTTAATTCCTGGTATATATATATATATATATACAGAGAGGAACCAAGTATTATAAGAAAAGTAAAAATTAGAAATCGAGGCAACACAAGAAAGGGTTTCTATTTGCTCAATTTTCGTCAACTTCAACTCCCTTCTCCTCATCAAAGTACTCAAAGGCATTTAATTCCTGGTATATATATATATATATATACAGAGAGGAACCAAGTATTATAAGAAAAGTAAAAATTAGAAATCGAGGCAACACAAGAAAGGGTTTCTATTTGCTCAATTTTCGTCAACTTCAACTCCCTTCTCCTCATCAAAGTACTCAAAGGCATTTAATTCCTGGTATATATATATATATATATACAGAGAGGAACCAAGTATTATAAGAAAAGTAAAAATTAGAAATCGAGGCAACACAAGAAAGGGTTTCTATTTGCTCAATTTTCGTCAACTTCAACTCCCTTCTCCTCATCAAAGTACTCAAAGGCATTTACTTCCTGGTACTGCTGGTACTCAGACACCAGGTCATCCATATTTGAGTGGGCTTCTGTGAATTCCATCTCATCCATCCCCTCACCAGTGTACCAGTGCAAGTAAGCCTTGCGATTGAACATGGCTGTGAACTGCTCTGAGACCCGCTTGAATACCTCTTGGATGGCAGTGGTGTTACCAATGAAGGTTGCAGACATCTTGAGTCCTTTGGGTGGGATATCACAAACGGCAGTTAGCACGTTGTTTGGGATCCACTCAACAAAGTGCTTGGTGTTTTTGTTCTGGATGTTCAACATCTGTTCATCAATTTCTTTCATGGACATGCGTCCTCTGAAGACAGCTGCAACTGTGAGGTAACGACCATGCCTTGGGTCACATGCAGCCATCATGTTCTTGGCGTCAAACATCTGTTGTGTGAGCTCTGGTACTGTGAGAGCTCGGTACTGTTGGTTACCACGGGATGTGAGCGGTGCGAAACCTGGCACGAAGAAGTGGAGACGTGGGAATGGGACCATGTTGACAGCAAGTTTCCGGAGATCAGCATTCAGCTGACCCGGGAACCTGAGGCTAGTGGTCACACCAGACATTGTGAGTGAAATTAGGTGGTTCAGATCATGAAATGTGGGAGTCGTGAGTTTCAGGGTCCTGGAGCAAATGTCATAGAGAGCCTCATTGTCAATGCAGTATGTCTCATCAGTATTTTCAAGTAGCTGATGGACAGAGAGTGTTGTATTGTATGGTTCCACAACAGTGTCCGATACCTTTGGTGAAGGTATGATAGAGTATGTGCACATTATCCTGTCTGGATACTCCTCTCTGATGTTGGAAAGAAGTAATGTGCCCATGCCAGAACCAGTTCCACCTCCCAAGGAGTGAGTCATCTGGAAACCCTGAAGACAGTCACAACTCTCGGCTTCTTTCCTGACCACATCCAACACATGGTCGACCAGTTCAGCCCCTTCAGTGTAGTGACCCTTGGCCCAGTTGTTGCTAGCACCACTCACACCATAAACGAAGTTGTCAGGTCTGAAAATCTGACCGAAAGGACCAGATCGGACAGATTCCAGTGTGCCGGGTTCAAGATCCACCATTATGGCGCGGGGTACATAATTTCCACCACATGCTTCACTGTAGTAGACATTTATTCTCTCAAGTTGTAGGTCGGAGTCACCATGGTAGGCGCCAGTTTGGTCGAGACCATGCTCATCAGAGATGACCTCCCAGAACTGGAGAGAAAGAAATTATGAGGTGAGATTGATGTTCACCGAACAGTCAAACATATATCCAACAATTTCCACTTTTGTTAGTGCATTCACTTCTTTTATTTTTGCTTAGCTTTGACCATGGGTTTGAGACATCCATAACACAGCTTGGACTATCTCGCAAAAATTCTGAATATTACAAGTATAATATTCCTGTAAATGTCAGGCAAAATGAAAAAAAGTGACATAGCTGGATGTTAACACAGATATTATTATTTCTTGGAATTTTTACCTGCTTGCATGGGTAGAAAGCACAACATCTGTTTGTTGTTTATATAATGTGGTGTTCCAATGCTGTAGTCATTATCTTTATGTATGCATTCTCATTCATTTACTTACACTTACTTACGTCTCTCTTTGGCAATAATCCCTTTAATTAATTCACTTTGATGTAACCCTAAAGGGATAGGTGAGCCAAATGTGAGAGTTTTGGCTGGAGAGTCAACCTACAAATGATTTCCTACAGAGTTTATAAAAGGTGTGAAGGGTATCCTAAGAATGAAATGAGGCTTGAAACTCCTTTGACTTTTCCAGGATTAATACAAATAGCTAACCACTGCGCTATAAATTTGAAAGAACACTATTCTAATCCCATGTACAAAGGTCACATTCTTTCAGTATATGTGGACAGCTGCTTGCCCAGTCACCAAATAAGCCATTCATGAAAACTGAAGATACACTATCATGAGTGACTACTGGCTAATCAATGACTGCTGCATGGAGCTGATTTTGCCTTTTGATATCAGTTAACGTACTCGTATGTGATGGATTTTATGTAATGGATTTAAAGGTTTTTCGGAGAAAGTGTTAGAGGCCTCTGACTCTTATAGTCCGAACTGTAAAATAGCTCATCTATAAATATGAACAGTTCAGACTGGAATTGAGTAGAACTTTTTGTAACGTGTTTTCTATTTATGACTCCATTCGGACTGTTAATTGATTTATTTAACAACCTACAAGTCTTGGCTACAATTAATCATAACAATGTTACGGGTTTAAACACTTTAAAAACCCGACTCAATTAAGCTGTTCACCCTATCGTCAGTAGTCTTCACGTATTTATAACGCGGGAACTATGTAAGTGTCACTGTATTTCATACTCCCAATACCTTCTCAGTTATCACAAAGTATCAATGAGTATCATGCATAAACTCTTTTAATTACAAGTCCGGTTCTCCTTTCACGGAGGCTGCTACAATTCAACCGTCTTCCGCTGCACTAGGCGACTTCACTCCTGATCACACACTGCTCAGCCGGCTTTTTATAGCGTTCGCTGTTGCTTGTTTGCCTGCGCACCGATGTGAGAGTTGTTTACTTCTGCAAAGTAACCGCAGTGGCCCCCACCATGTCTGGGCTTCGGAGTGGTGACTGGCCTGTTACCGTAACAACGACAGCGAAGTTACGCCACAGCTGGCGGAGAGGGGGCTGTCCTCCAAAGCGCAATACGTCACAGTGCTCCTTTCTTAAGGCTGTTCGTCCCGAATAGCCTAAAGGTGCATCCCCGTTCTTTTCTCTGAAGGCTATGCTTGCTGCGTCTCTTGTTGTTTCGGCTACTCCTGGAAGTGACTATTCTCCTTCAGTTACATCCTCTCCCTTCATATGGCTGCGCGTCTCGAACAGCCCCATGTTAAGGTGCGAGCCTGTCCAGGTGTACTACCAACATTCTCGAATTAGGGTTCTTCTGGATTCTGCATACCACGTCATTTGTCCGGGTTACTACTTTGTAAGGAGCTTCCCATGAAGGTTGAAGTATAGGAGATTTTACTTTTCTGCGGGCTGGGCGATAGAGTCAAACTCTGTCGCCTTCGTGGTAACCTGCTGAGTTGACCAGTTTATCGTACGGAGTTTTCATCTGTTCACTGCGGGTTTCAGGTGTTGTCGGGCATAATTGTGGATATCGTGTAGGTGATCCAAAAATATAACACGCGAAGACTACAGGTGATAGATTGAACAGCTTTATTGAGTAGGGTTTGTAAAGTGTGTAAACCCGCAACAATATTATAATTAATTTTAGCCAAGACTTGTAGGTGGTTAAATAATCAATTAACAAGCCGAACAGCGTCATAAGCAGTAAAAACGTTACACTGGTGTCAGAAGTGGGATGTCCTCCATTGCGCAATACGTCACATTATCATTTATTTAGATAGGAATCAAAATTATATTTCAGTTACATTATCATAGTGGTTGAAGATACTTTATTTGCCCCATGCCTCTATTAATTAATTTCTTAATATAAATCTGATATACACAACAACAAAATAAACTTAAAATATTAGGAAATCCCATAAGACAAAATATCCATGCTATAAAGAAATCGCTATCATTTTACTTAAAACAAATTCTCTTTACATCAGTTCATCCTTGTATTATGTATATAAAAAGTTTTATTATATGGTGTTTTCTTGAACACGTAAAATGAAATGTAATAGAGCCACATTTCGAAGAATGTGAGAGCTTTTGAATATGTATCTATAGACGTAGTTGGTTGATGCTCTACGCTGCAAGTCGGAAAGCCTCGGGTTCAAGTCGCGATGAGGTGATTTGATTTTTTTCAATTGATCTAATCATTCCGGCCACATTATGGCCCCGGGGTCGTCACAGCCTCTAAAAGAAATTAGCACGAGGAAAGTATTAAATAACTTTCCTGGGGAGTAAAGCGCGTCTGACAATCTTAGCGGATATACCTAATGACATCATTCTTAAACACCTTTCAAAAACGTTATGTCTAGTGGATTACTTGAACACGTAAATTCTAATGACGTATTAGTTAGAAAGAATGAGAGACAGAAAAGTATTAGCATATAAAGCATTCTGTCAACTAATTAATGTTATTTTAAGTGCGCTTAATTATAAATTAATTGGAAGATTTTTTTTTGGTTATGTAGCAAAATAAAATCCAATTTCAAAACAGGTGCAAAATGTGGAGATTTAAAAAATAGAAATTGAATGGCACACGAATTCTCAAATTTGGGAATTATAGAACACGGTGTTTGGCCGGTATCAATGTACGCCCATTAATTTTCTTCCCTATACCAATGATTTACAAAAGAATTCTAACCAAATTGTATTTGCACATGACATTACATTAGTATTTAAGAAATTTAAATCTCAAAATTTTAGAAATACTAAAATATTGCTATAATTAAAAAAGCGGATTAAAGCCAAAAATTCTAATCAAAATTTCACAATACAAATTACATACAATTTGAAACCAAACAAAGCCATGAATTTTATCTGATTATCAAGTAGTCCAATAAACAAATCACTAATGAACTTAATATAAAATTCCTAGAAATATATTTAGAGAGTACACGTTTTTTTTAATATATATGTTCTAGCGTGTTTGGTCGACTGAGCACGACTTTCAGATTGTTAACTGGATTTATTAACTGCTTACAGATCGTAACTACAATTACTTGTGATACTCGCTGATTTACACAATTCACAATCACTGCGTGTTTATCGTCTCATGACGAATTTCAACAGAGAACCCTTTCCCTGTCACTTAGACACTTAAACACTATCAAGAATACTCCATAATACTGACGAATACTCTGCAAATAATTGAATCTGTTTTCTTTGTAACTGTGGTTATATAAACTTCGCAATGAATGCGTTGAAAACAGCCTATATTTAACGAACTTGCTTACAGACCGATTCCATAGCAACGGTCGTGTCACGGACTACATAGAAAATGCACTCCTATTATTGCTTTGCCTGTATTCGGTCGCGAGATGTTTCGCGGTCAGTTACGTAGCAACGTTGATGTACATCCGCTCTACAGAATCGAGTAATTTTATTTAATTGAGTGCAGCTTGCTCTGCGATGTTATCATTTCTGCCTTATATGTTACAGAACACACTGATGATGATTTACTACGCTTATTTTATTTCCATTATGGATATGGATTGATATTGTGGGGAAATCCTAAACACAACATAAAACATTTTAATCGTAGAAAGAACGTGATTAGAATTATTACAGGGTGCAGAAGTAGATTGATACAAAGTTTATTTAAGAACTAAAATAGTGAATGTTTATGTACCCTAGATAAATGAAGTGAAATACGTGGACATGCATTTCGACAGACAACTGAAATTGGCAAAGAATATCAAATCCAAAAGAAACAGCTAAACCTAAGATACAAACAAATGCACTGGCTACTTGGAAGACGATAAAACCTACAAATTGAAAGCAAACGCCAGTACTTAACCCTATCTAGACTTACGTCATTTAGCTATTGGCAACAGAATCCATTTCCAGCGCTATCAATCGAAGAATATTCCATCCACTCTGGATGCAAATCGGTACTTAAAGAACCATAGGTTCATGAAGATATCCAAAGCACCTCAGTGCTCAGCGATATGAAAGTGGAATTTAAAAAAAAAAAACCTTAAGGAAATTAGAACAAACCAATACCCTTCAAGTGAAACTATACATTGACCGTAAAATGTACATAGATCTCTATGTACCAGACAGACCTGAGTAAAACAACAGTACAAGGAATAGAATGATAAATAAGTGAACAATTGAGAGAAGTACATGAATTACGCAACAGGGCATAACTCATTCACAAGCCACTACTTATTGAACATACATTTTTACTTCAGATTCTGCAGATTATTTATATACATAAATGTATAAACAAAAAAGTAATGGAGCGAAATTAAAAAATCGAGAACATAAGAAGGCAAAATTAACACCCTCAAATAACCTACCGATTTATATGAACGACGATCCTTTTAAAAGACCTTTATATGTCTCATAATTAAAACATGTGTAAATCTTTACTTTAGCTCCAATCTGATTGCCGCACTGGCCAACTTGCAAATGTACGATTTTCCTCATTTTGTTCCTCTACGAATATCGAATTCTGATCGGTGCAAGATATTTTAAGGGTACTTGTCTGCTGCCGGTTAACCTCAATGATATTTATAGCAAAATAAGAGGCGTCCTACCTGGTCAATTTTCAACTGCTGGAGTGACAGATACACGTATTTGACTAATTTGTATATATCCGGTACTAACCGCATGAAATACACCGTTTCCATGGTTTTCCCTTAGTTTGTTTCAATGCATCAACAGTTCTCCTATTGATGTTTATTATTTCTTGACTGAGAACAAGTTTATATTGATGTTGCTTAGAAGTGTCTGGTTTTTATAAGGGATTAATTCTAGGATTGAATTATTAATCTATGCAATACCTCACGCTTTTGGGTTCATTTAATTCTGTTCCCTTTTCATTGGCTACTTACAAATATGATTTGTCAAAAATATCAATGAAAATTTAAAAATAAAAACTCTAGTTCCCAAGATTTTAAAAATGTTAAAAATATTGTGTTTGTATATTTATATATCTATTTTAAGCCAATACATACATATTAAATTTTGATAAAACATATTACATTTTATTAACAATCAAAAACAGCCACCAATTTTATCTGCCTATAAATCAATCTCTAAATAAATATTCATATAATATTCCTCGGAATATACTTAGAGAGTACACGGTTTTGAAACGGAATAATGAGAAATTTTACCTACTCAGTATAGCATGTTATTCATTGGGATCAAGTCAGCACTTCATGTTACAGGAAATATATTTTCAATTATTTATGGATATAGATCGATATTTTGTCGAATTACTAAACACAGTACAACGAAATTAAATTGAAAAATAATATGGATTAGAATTATTACAGGATGCATAATTAGATATGGAGATTTAAGAACATAATATTCAGCCTCTTCAATCGCAAAACATGACATCACTTCTCTTGCTTCTTAGTTACTACAAAGAATATTTCAATTTAAATTTCTAAGTCTATTACATGAATAGTAGATGAAAATACTACTCCCACCTACCTTCATCAAATTTAGCATTATATCAAAAAATAGTACACTTTAATGGCATACGAGTGCATAAAAATATGCCACAGAGTCCGAAAAAACATGAACAGAGCTCATGAAGGGTGTAATTTAGAGCAAAATAATTATATGCATGGTCATTCCTTCTACTATGTAAACGAAAATTCCACATGAATAAAGAATGACGTAAAGTTGCGTTACATAAATTTTCAAGATAAATTTTTCTACATATTTATTGTAACTTAATATTTGTTTTGCTTAGGATTTATAGAAGTAAATCAATTCAATTTCATGTTCAAGTAGTTGCACAATCGGGTCAGTATTTAATATTCATTTACATCATGTTTACACGTTGGAATGATACGGAAGAAATATGGATAGAAGGAAAATTTGGTAATATATAATTCCTTTACAAACTTTTTTCTTTAGTGAATCTGGAAATGTATAGGCCTTTCTCAAACATGTGAATGTATAGCATTGAAAGACGATTATAATATACATTTTAATGTACTTATTAAATGAACTGGTGTAATTTCCGACAAGTCGAAATCTACGAGGCACTCTTGAGCGTAAACGATCTGTAGGTTGAGATACAATTCCAACATCACAAAGGAAAAGGAATGTTAACTACTACATCACGTAATCAAGATTGTCTAGAAGTCTTTTCCTATTCAAATAATGTAAGACATTTCGAAAACATTCGACCGCATGCAGAAACGTTGTAATATCCCAAGGGAGGAAGAAATGACGAACAGACAGCCACAAAAATATTTTATTTATAAGGCCTCAAAGACGGTTATAAATATAAACGTAACCATGTAGTATCACAGAGAAATCTTTTATCAAACTTTTGCTCTCTCTGACCATCGCTCAGACAAACACAATCGATGAACAAGGAGAGTGGTCAACGGAGAATTCCTTCTACCAAATACAATATGACTCTTGTTCAAATGATAGAGAACCAGCAATCTATTCTAAATAAATACAAGACGCTCCGCGGCAATAAACATCTCACAATAATTAGATATATTATGGAAACCAGGAAATTTAAGAAATTAGAAAAAATTTTCTTATGGATTCTACAAAATTGTAGATCATATATAAGTGATGGGGTATTTCTAGATGAGTTCAGAAACGAAATCACAATCTTAATGACGTCTAAATAATGCGTGCAGGAAGCAAAGGTCTTTGAACACTTCCCATACTTTATCTACACTAGCGAACTCCAGACATCAGACGAAATAACTGCTACTTTCGCCCATGATACACAAAAATTAGCCACACATGGAAAACAAGTTATTCCCCGAACGAAACTCCTGGTCACCCATATTAGGATCGACTATTGTCCAAAGAACTGGAGATTTAATATAAATGAAACAAATCCACGAATATTATATTCACCATACGCGACGGAACATGTTCGACTGCGTGACTGGGAAATATTGATGTACCTCGAAAAATGAAGTGAAATAGGTGGGTATGCATTTCGGAAGACCACTGACATGTGGAAACACACCTAAACCAAAAAAAAAAAAAGAGAACAAAACGTAAAAGCCACAAGACATTAACGAAATCATACATAGACTGCAAAGGTACATCGTTCTGTCTGTACCAGACAGACCTGAGTAAAACACCAATACACGAATAAAATGATAACTAAGTGAAAAAGAGAGCGAAGTATTAGAATTGTGTCAATAGGCCTAACTCATTTACAATCCACTACTTATTGAACATACATTTTTAACGCAGATTCTGCAGATAAAATACAATAAATATATAAACAAAAAAATTAGTTGAAGCGAAATAAAGAAATCAGTAATATTAGAAGGCAGAACTAAAGATGCCCAAATAACCTGACATTTTATATGAATTACTATTCTTTTAAAGGGTCTTTAATATGTCTCATAATTAAAACATTTGTAAATCTTTACCTTAGCTCCAATCTGATTTCCGCACTGGCCAACCTGCAAATGTACGATTTCCCTCATTTTGTTCCTCTATGAATATCGAATTCTGATCGGTGAAAGAAATTTGAAGTGTACTGGTCTGCTGCAGGTTAACCACAATGATATTTGAAGCAAAAGAAGCGGCGCCCTATCTCGTCAATTTTCAACTGCTGGAGTGACAGATCCAGATATTGGACTAATTTGTATATATCCGGTACTAACCGAATGAAATTAATCGTTTCCATGGTTTTTCCTTTGTTTGTTTCAATGCATTAACAGTTCTCCTTTTGTTGTTTATTGTTTTGTTGACTCGGCAACGGGATTATATTGCTGTTACCTAGCAATATCTGGTATTTATAAGACATTAATTCTAGGACTGGGATATTTTCTGTTATAGAAATTGAACTTATATTAATTCAATAAAATACTTTATACTCTGGGTGCACTTAATTGTGCTCCCATGTCATTGATTCCTTACAGGTTGATTTTTTAAAAATTATCAATTAAAAATTAAAACACAAGAACTGTAGTTCTCAAGATTTTGAAAATGAAAGAAATATTCAATTTTTTACATTAATTAGGTGTATTAAGCTATTACATCATCATCATCATCATCATCAGTAATCTGTCAAGACGACAGGTCCACAGTCTCTTTCAAAACAATTCCTCCACTTAATGCGATCTAGAGCTTTCTCCTTCAAATGACAGTATCCTCTTCTGTCCCCAAGGTCATCCAGCATCTTCTTACGTCTTCTTCCTCGTCTTCTTGTCACTTCTATCCGCCCATCTATCTTTCCTTCGATAGCTTCTTTTAGAAGGCAGTTTCTGCGTAAAACATGACCAATCCAATTAGCCTTCCGTTTTCTTATTTCATGTAGGATATTCCT
This sequence comes from Cryptotermes secundus, assembly GCF_002891405.2. Classification (NCBI taxonomy): domain Eukaryota; kingdom Metazoa; phylum Arthropoda; class Insecta; order Blattodea; family Kalotermitidae; genus Cryptotermes; species Cryptotermes secundus. The sequence goes on from NW_019733903.1 coordinate 14,873, forward strand.
CTGCTCACTGACTCTAATTAACACTTCTTCATTTCTCACATAATCGGTCCAACTGATCTTCTCCATTCTTCTCCAACACCACATTTCGAAACTTTCCAGATGTTTCTGATCTACTGCCCTAAGTGTCCATGTTTCAGCCCCATACAGAGCTATGCTCCAAATGTAGCATTTCACTAGTTTCTTCCTCAAATTTAAGTCCAATTTGCTGGTAAAAAGATTCTTCTTCTTGCTAAATGCAGCTTTTGCCATGGCAATCCTGGATTTAATTTCACAAGTACACCTTCCATCATCTGTTAACAAGCTACCCAAATATTTAAAACATTTCACATTCTCCACTTGTTTTTGGTCTATCTTTATTGTGACTGGGGTTGGTTGTCTCGAAATTTTCATTACTTTTGTTTTCTCCACATTCATTTCCATGCCATAGCACCTTCCAATTTCAATTAGTCTATCAATCATGCCCTGTAGCACAGTTTCTTCCTTAGCCATTAACACAAGGTCATCTGCATATTTCACAGTTTGAATAATTTGCCCTCCTACTTTGAAGTCACCGAGCCCATCCAGAGCTTCCTTGGTAAGGCATTCGCTGTACAAGTTGAACAGAATTGGTGATAAACAGCATCCTTGTCGAACTCCTCTTCCAATCTGCACACTTCCTGTCTCCCCCCTGTCCAGTCGTACTCTAACTTTCTGATCCATGTACAATTTGCTAATCAATCTTCTTTCATGCCAATCGATACCTGTTTCTTTCAGGATCTGCATTAATTTGGTCCAGTTTACCCGGTCAAATGCCTTCTGCCAGTCTATGAAGCAAACACACAGTTCTTCATCTATCTCCAAAGTTCGTTCCGCTATAATTCTCATCATCCCAATTGCATCCCTGGTTCCTTTTCCTCTTCTAAATCCAAACTGATCTTCTCCAAGTACATCCTCTATTTTCCTTTCAATTCTTCTTTTAAGTATCTTTGCTATTATCTTTGCTGTATGTGCAATAAGACTTATTGTGCGATGGTCGCTGCATTTTGTAGCTTTTGTCTTTTTCTTTAAGGCAATCATTGTAACTTCTGTAAAGTCCTTGGGCCACTCTCCACTTTCATATATGGTGTTCATTAGTTTTGTCAGTGTTTTCAAACCACCTTCTCCCAGTAACTTGAGCACATCTCCAGGTACATCATCATCTCCTGTAACCTTTCCCTTCCTCATTTCCTTGATAGCTTTTTCCACCTCACTTTGTAAAATATATGGTCCTTTCTCGTCTGTATCTACTTCTTCTTCCGGTTCAACTTCTAAGGTTTCTGGCCGATTAGGTCGATCATATAGTTCTGAAATATAATTTTCCCAAATTTTTAGCACTTGCCTCTGATCTACTATTCTATTCCCCTGGGAGTCTTCGATGCCAACATTTTGAATCCCATGATTCTCTTTCCATCCTATTTCTTTTTACATACACATTAAATTAAAAAAAGAGATTACATTCTATTTACAGACATAAACAGCAACCAATTTATCTGCCAATAAATCAATATCTAAACTATTATATATATAAAATTCCTTTGAATATATTTAGAGAGTACACTCTTTTATAAAGGAAATATTAAGAAATTATCTTATACTCAGTGCAGCTAGCTATGTACTGGGATCAATTTAGCCCTTTATGTTACCGGAAACATTTATATTGTGAAATTATGTTTATTTTCATTCCAATATTGATATAGGATGCTGGATGACCTTGGGGACAGAAGATGATATTTTAATTGAAGGAGAAAGCTTGAGATCGCATTAAGCGGGAGAACTGTTTTGGAAGAAACTGTGGAATTGTCGTCTGACAGATTACTGATGAATGAAATGATATGGATTTATATTATATGGAAAATCTACATACAGTAAAAAACTGAAAGTAGAAATTATATGGATTAGAGTTATTACAGGAATCAAAAGTAGATTCATGCAGTTATTTATTTAATGAATTAATATTCCTGCTCTTCAATCTGAATATATATTATCCCTTCAATTGTCTCTTATTTACAGCAGAGATAAATTCAAATAAATTTTCTATATCTATAATATAAATATTAGACGAAAATATTACTCTTACATAACTTCATTAAATTTATCATTCTATCAAGATTTCTTTATGATACTATATGGTTATTATTATTAAATTTTAACCGTCTTTGAGGCCTTACCAATATAAAATTTTTGTGGCTGTCTGGTGTCATTTCTATCGCCCTTGGGATATTACAACGTTTCTGCATGCGGTCGAATGTTCTCGAAAAGTCTTACATTATTTGAATAGGAAAAGACGTCTGGACAATCTTGATTACGGGATGTAGTAGTTAACATTCCTTTTTCCTTTGTGATGAAGGAACTTTATCTCAATCTACAGATCGTTTACGCTCACGAGTGCCTCGTAGATTTCGACTTGTCGGAAATTACACCAGTTCATTTAATAAGTACATTAAATTGTAAATTAAAATCGTCTTTTAATGCTATATTTCACAAGTTTGAGAAATGCCTATGCATTTCCAGAAGAAGAAAGATGTAAAGGAATTATATATTACCAAATTTTCCTTCTATCCATATTTCTTTCGTATCATTCCAACGTGTAAACATGATGTAAAGGGATATTAAATACTGACCTGAATGTGCAACTACTTGAAAATGAAATTGAATTTATTTACTTCTATAAATCCTAAGCAGAACAAATATTAAGTTACAATAAAAATGTAGAAAAATTTAGCTTGAAAATTTATGTAACGCAACTTTACGGCATTCTTTATTCATGTGGAATTTTCATTTAAATGGTAGAAGGAATGACCATGCAGATAATTCTTCTGCTCTAACTTACACCCTTCATGGCTCTGTTCAAGTTTTTTCTAACTCTGTGGCATATTATTAAGCACTCGTATGCTATTAAAGTGTACCATACCTTAACAGAATGATAAATTGGATGAAGTTATGTAAGAGTAATATTTTCGTCTAATATTCATGTTTTCGACATAGAAAATTAATATGAACTGATCTCTGCTTTAAATAAGAGACAAGAGAAGGGATAATATATATTGAGATTGAAGAGCAGCAATATTCATTTATTTAATAAATAACTGCAAGAATCTACTTCTGATTCCTGTAATAACTCTATTCAATATATTTTCTACTTTCAATTTTACTGTATGTATGTTTTCCAACTAATATAAATCCATATCAGTTCATTCATCAGTAGTCTGTCAGACGACAAGTCCACAGTTTCTTCCAAAACGGTTCTCCTGCTTAATTCGATCTCAAGCTTTCTCCTTCAATTAAAATATCATCTTCTGTCCCCAAAGTCATCCAGCATCCTATATCAATACTGGAATGAATATAAACATAATATTCCAACATAGATGCTTCCGGTTACATAAAAGTCTAAATTAATTCCAGTACACAGCTAGCTGCACTGAGTATAAGTAAAATTCCTTAATATTTCCTTTCCAATAGTGTACTCTCTAAGTGTATTCAAAAGAATATTATATATATAGGAGTTTAGATATTGATTTTTGGAACGTATAATTGGTTGCTATTTTGTTTGTAAAAAGAATATAATCTCGTTTTTTAAATTTAATATGTATGTAATAGCTTAATACACATTTTTAAAGAAAAAAATAAATATTTTTATCATTTTCAAAATCTTGAGATCTAAAGTTATTTGTTTCAATTTTTAATTGATAATTATTAATAAATCATATTTGTAAGGAGTCAATGACATTGGAGGACAATTAAATGCCAACAAAATATGAAGTATTGTATAGAATAAATGAAGTTCAATTTCTATTACATACAATTTTCCAGTTCTAGAATCAATCCCTTATAAAGCAGGTATTGCTATGCAACATCAATATAAAGTTGTTCCCAGTCAACGAAATAATAAACAACAATAGGATAACTATTGGTGCATTGAAACAAACAAAGGAAAACCATGGAAACGATGTATTTCATGCGGTTAGTACCGGATATATACAAATTAGTCAAATACGTGTATCTGTCACTCCAGCAGTTGAAAATTGACCAGATAGGACGCCTCTTATTTTGCTATAAATATCATTGAGGTTAACCGGCAGCAGACAAGTACCCTTAAAATATCTTGCACCGATCAGAATTCGATATTCGTAGAGGAACAAAATGAGGGAAATCGTACATTTGCAGGTTGGCCAGTGCGGCAATCAGATTGGAGCAAAAGTAAAGATTTACAAATGTTTTAATTATGAGACATATAAAGGTCTTTTTAAAGGATCGTCGTTCATATAAATCGGTAGGTTATTTGAGGGTGTTAATTTTGCCTTCTTATGTTCTCGATTTTTTAATTTCGCTCCATTACTTTTTTGTTTATACATTTATGTATATAAATAATCTGCAGAATCTGAAGTAAAAATGTATGTTCAATAAGTAGTGGCTTGTGAATGAGTTATGCCCTGTTGCGTAATTCATGTACTTCTCTCAATTGTTCACTTATTTATCATTCTATTCCTTGTACTGTTGTTTTACTCAGGTCTGTCTGGTACATAGAGATCTATGTACATTTTACGGTCAATGTATAGTTTCACTTGAAGGGTATTGGTTTGTTCTAATTTCCTTAAGGTTTTTTTTTTTTAAATTCCACTTTCATATCGCTGAGCACTGAGGTGCTTTGGATATCTTCATGAACCTATGGTTCTTTAAGTACCGATTTGCATCCAGAGTGGATGGAATATTCTTCGATTGATAGCGCTGGAAATGGATTCTGTTGCCAATAGCTAAATGACGTAAGTCTAGATAGGGTTAAGTACTGGCGTTTGCTTTCAATTTGTAGGTTTTATCGTCTTCCAAGTAGCCAGTGCATTTGTTTGTATCTTAGGTTTAGCTGTTTCTTTTGGATTTGATATTCTTTGCCAATTTCAGTTGTCTGTCGAAATGCATGTCCACGTATTTCACTTCATTTATCTAGGGTACATAAACATTCACTATTTTAGTTCTTAAATAAACTTTGTATCAATCTACTTCTGCACCCTGTAATAATTCTAATCACGTTCTTTCTACGATTAAAATGTTTTATGTTGTGTTTAGGATTTCCCCACAATATCAATCCATATCCATAATGGAAATAAAATAAGCGTAGTAAATCATCATCAGTGTGTTCTGTAACATATAAGGCAGAAATGATAACATCGCAGAGCAAGCTGCACTCAATTAAATAAAATTACTCGATTCTGTAGAGCGGATGTACATCAACGTTGCTACGTAACTGACCGCGAAACATCTCGCGACCGAATACAGGCAAAGCAATAATAGGAGTGCATTTTCTATGTAGTCCGTGACACGACCGTTGCTATGGAATCGGTCTGTAAGCAAGTTCGTTAAATATAGGCTGTTTTCAACGCATTCATTGCGAAGTTTATATAACCACAGTTACAAAGAAAACAGATTCAATTATTTGCAGAGTATTCGTCAGTATTATGGAGTATTCTTGATAGTGTTTAAGTGTCTAAGTGACAGGGAAAGGGTTCTCTGTTGAAATTCGTCATGAGACGATAAACACGCAGTGATTGTGAATTGTGTAAATCAGCGAGTATCACAAGTAATTGTAGTTACGATCTGTAAGCAGTTAATAAATCCAGTTAACAATCTGAAAGTCGTGCTCAGTCGACCAAACACGCTAGAACATATATATTAAAAAAAACGTGTACTCTCTAAATATATTTCTAGGAATTTTATATTAAGTTCATTAGTGATTTGTTTATTGGACTACTTGATAATCAGATAAAATTCATGGCTTTGTTTGGTTTCAAATTGTATGTAATTTGTATTGTGAAATTTTGATTAGAATTTTTGGCTTTAATCCGCTTTTTTAATTATAGCAATATTTTAGTATTTCTAAAATTTTGAGATTTAAATTTCTTAAATACTAATGTAATGTCATGTGCAAATACAATTTGGTTAGAATTCTTTTGTAAATCATTGGTATAGGGAAGAAAATTAATGGGCGTACATTGATACCGGCCAAACACCGTGTTCTATAATTCCCAAATTTGAGAATTCGTGTGCCATTCAATTTCTATTTTTTAAATCTCCACATTTTGCACCTGTTTTGAAATTGGATTTTATTTTGCTACATAACCAAAAAAAAATCTTCCAATTAATTTATAATTAAGCGCACTTAAAATAACATTAATTAGTTGACAGAATGCTTTATATGCTAATACTTTTCTGTCTCTCATTCTTTCTAACTAATACGTCATTAGAATTTACGTGTTCAAGTAATCCACTAGACATAACGTTTTTGAAAGGTGTTTAAGAATGATGTCATTAGGTATATCCGCTAAGATTGTCAGACGCGCTTTACTCCCCAGGAAAGTTATTTAATACTTTCCTCGTGCTAATTTCTTTTAGAGGCTGTGACGACTCCGGGGCCATAATGTGGCCGGAATGATTAGATCAATTGAAAAAAATCAAATCACCTCATCGCGACTTGAACCCGAGGCTTTCCGACTTGCAGCGTAGAGCATCAACCAACTACGTCTATAGATACATATTCAAAAGCTCTCACATTCTTCGAAATGTGGCTCTATTACATTTCATTTTACGTGTTCAAGAAAACACCATATAATAAAACTTTTTATATACATAATACAAGGATGAACTGATGTAAAGAGAATTTGTTTTAAGTAAAATGATAGCGATTTCTTTATAGCATGGATATTTTGTCTTATGGGATTTCCTAATATTTTAAGTTTATTTTGTTGTTGTGTATATCAGATTTATATTAAGAAATTAATTAATAGAGGCATGGGGCAAATAAAGTATCTTCAACCACTATGATAATGTAACTGAAATATAATTTTGATTCCTATCTAAATAAATGATAATGTGACGTATTGCGCAATGGAGGACATCCCACTTCTGACACCAGTGTAACGTTTTTACTGCTTATGACGCTGTTCGGCTTGTTAATTGATTATTTAACCACCTACAAGTCTTGGCTAAAATTAATTATAATATTGTTGCGGGTTTACACACTTTACAAACCCTACTCAATAAAGCTGTTCAATCTATCACCTGTAGTCTTCGCGTGTTATATTTTTGGATCACCTACACGATATCCACAATTATGCCCGACAACACCTGAAACCCGCAGTGAACAGATGAAAACTCCGTACGATAAACTGGTCAACTCAGCAGGTTACCACGAAGGCGACAGAGTTTGACTCTATCGCCCAGCCCGCAGAAAAGTAAAATCTCCTATACTTCAACCTTCATGGGAAGCTCCTTACAAAGTAGTAACCCGGACAAATGACGTGGTATGCAGAATCCAGAAGAACCCTAATTCGAGAATGTTGGTAGTACACCTGGACAGGCTCGCACCTTAACATGGGGCTGTTCGAGACGCGCAGCCATATGAAGGGAGAGGATGTAACTGAAGGAGAATAGTCACTTCCAGGAGTAGCCGAAACAACAAGAGACGCAGCAAGCATAGCCTTCAGAGAAAAGAACGGGGATGCACCTTTAGGCTATTCGGGACGAACAGCCTTAAGAAAGGAGCACTGTGACGTATTGCGCTTTGGAGGACAGCCCCCTCTCCGCCAGCTGTGGCGTAACTTCGCTGTCGTTGTTACGGTAACAGGCCAGTCACCACTCCGAAGCCCAGACATGGTGGGGGCCACTGCGGTTACTTTGCAGAAGTAAACAACTCTCACATCGGTGCGCAGGCAAACAAGCAACAGCGAACGCTATAAAAAGCCGGCTGAGCAGTGTGTGATCAGGAGTGAAGTCGCCTAGTGCAGCGGAAGACGGTTGAATTGTAGCAGCCTCCGTGAAAGGAGAACCGGACTTGTAATTAAAAGAGTTTATGCATGATACTCATTGATACTTTGTGATAACTGAGAAGGTATTGGGAGTATGAAATACAGTGACACTTACATAGTTCCCGCGTTATAAATACGTGAAGACTACTGACGATAGGGTGAACAGCTTAATTGAGTCGGGTTTTTAAAGTGTTTAAACCCGTAACATTGTTATGATTAATTGTAGCCAAGACTTGTAGGTTGTTAAATAAATCAATTAACAGTCCGAACGGAGTCATAAATAGAAAACACGTTACAAAAAGTTCTACTCAATTCCAGTCTGAACTGTTCATATTTATAGATGAGCTATTTTACAGTTCGGACTATAAGAGTCAGAGGCCTCTAACACTTTCTCCGAAAAACCTTTAAATCCATTACATAAAATCCATCACATACGAGTACGTTAACTGATATCAAAAGGCAAAATCAGCTCCATGCAGCAGTCATTGATTAGCCAGTAGTCACTCATGATAGTGTATCTTCAGTTTTCATGAATGGCTTATTTGGTGACTGGGCAAGCAGCTGTCCACATATACTGAAAGAATGTGACCTTTGTACATGGGATTAGAATAGTGTTCTTTCAAATTTATAGCGCAGTGGTTAGCTATTTGTATTAATCCTGGAAAAGTCAAAGGAGTTTCAAGCCTCATTTCATTCTTAGGATACCCTTCACACCTTTTATAAACTCTGTAGGAAATCATTTGTAGGTTGACTCTCCAGCCAAAACTCTCACATTTGGCTCACCTATCCCTTTAGGGTTACATCAAAGTGAATTAATTAAAGGGATTATTGCCAAAGAGAGATGTAACTAAGTGTAAGTAAATGAATGTGAATGCACACATAAAGGTAATGACTACAGCATTGGAACACCACATTATATAAAATACAAACAGGTGTTGTGCTTTCTGCCCATCAAGCAGGTAAAAATTCCAAGAAATAATGTAAGTAAGTAAGGAGATGTAAGTAAGTGTAAGTAAATGAATGAGAATGCACACATAAAGATAATGACTACAGCATTGGAACACCACATTATATAAACAACAAACAGGTGTTGTGCTTTCTGCCCATGAAAGCAGGTAAAAATTCCAAGAAATTATATCTGTGTTAACATATACCGATGTTGCTATTTGTCATTTTGCCTGACATTTGCAAGAATATTATACTTGTAATATTCAGAAAATTTGCGAGATAATCCAAGCTGTGTTATGGATAGCCCAATCCCATGGTAATAATAAAGTTTCTGATAATAGGACACTGGAATACTAATTGGCTTATTGGACTCAAAGACGAAGTGATTCTGTTCCTTAAAGGACAACACATAGATATTCTACTCATCAGCGAAACGCACTTCACAACCGAAAGTTATATCAAAATTCCAAACTACAGAGTGTATCATACTAATCACCCAGATGGCACCGCACACTGAAACACTGTCTTTCTCATAAAGCAAACAATCGATTATTACCAACTCCAAAAATACAAGGAGAATCACTTACAAGCCACTTCTATAAAAGTCAGTACATTCCCCTATGAACTAAATACTTCAGCGGTGAAATGCCCCCCTAAACACAACATAAAAAAGAACACTTTGAGCACTTCTTTAGCACATTAGGCCAGAGATTCTTAGCTGGAGGAGACTATAACAGCAAAAACGTCATATGGTTCTCAAGATTAACGACCACGAAAGGAAAGGAACTTGCAAAACTTATGCAGGACAATAACTATTCATATATCTCAAGTGGAACTCCGACGTACTGGCCAACTGACCCTGCAAAAACACCAGAACTTCTAGACTTTTTTGTAACAGAAGGAATTTCGGCAGCATATACAGACACATTTCCTAATTTTGAACTTTTATCAGATCATGCTCCCATTATAACGACCATAAGTTCTTCAGTGTTAATCCGACATATCACTTCAAGATTACATAATCATAAAACCAACTGGGAAAAATATAGAGAAGAAATCACCAACAATATAAATCTAAAAATAACGCTGAACAATGCCGAAGACCTAGATTTTGCAATTGAAACACTAACAAAAATCATGCAACAAGCTGCTATTCAATCCACACCGCCACTGGAATCACAAAGAAGTACCAACAGTACTCCTTTAGAAATCAAACAACTTCTAGAGGACAAAAGAAAGGCAAGAGCGATATGGCACAGAACCCACTACCCAAACGATAAAACCAGATATAACCAGTTAACAAATAAGCTAAAAGTAAAACTAAAAGAACTGAGAGAAGCATCCTTTACGGATTACATACGAAACCTCAGCAGGTATGATTACTCAATATGGAAGCCTATTAAAAACATAAAAAACATAAAGAATCCTCGCCACCAATAAGAGAAACAACACCAACCTCAGGCCACTGGGCATGAAGTAATAAAGAGAAATCTGAACTCTTTGCGAAACATTTTGCCAATATATTTACTCCGCATAATGAGGCAAGAGACCGAGAAATAAAACAAAACTTAGCAGCTCCCATAGAAATACAACAAACTCTAACAATCACCTCCCCGAAGGAAATCAAGGAAGTGATCGAATTTTTGGGTTTAAAAAACACCCGGACTGGACCAAGTCACACCAAAAATATTAAAAGAACTACCAAAAAAAGGAATAGTACTACTAACCTACACTTTAATGGAATAATAAGAATGTCCTACTGGCCTAAACACTTTAAAATCTCACAAATAATCACGATAGCTAAACCAGGAAAGGATCCAACAGAAATCACTTCATACCGCCCAATCAGCATTATATCAGCGAGGTCCAAAGTTTTTGAAAAACTTATACTTACAAGAATAAACAAAGATTTGAGGCCAGAAAAGTGAACTCCACACCACAAATTTGGATTTCGTCAAGGCCACTCTACCATACAGCAGATCCATCGAATAAAAAATATCATCAACAAAGCCTTAGACGACAGAAGCTACCGTACAGCAGTGTTCTTAGACGTCAGCCAGGCCTTCGACAGGGCGTGGCATAGTGGTCTGCTATACAAGATCAAACAAATCCTTCCACCATCATATTTTAATCTACTTAAATTCTACTTAAGTGACCGGAAGTTTCAAATAAGAGTGGGAAACGAAAAATCTGAACCACAACCGATAAAAGCAGGGGTACCACAGGGCAGTGCCTTGGCGCAACTTTATACACCTTATTCACATCTGATCTACCTACTTCCTCAAATATAACTCTTGGAACATTTGCCGATGATATAGCTATTTAGTCAGTTAATAAAGAATCAGAAAGAGCAGTAACAGACCTTCAACATCACCTTAGTACATTATAAAATTGATTCGAGAAGTGGCGCATCAGAATAAATGAAAACAAGACTTGCTACATAAATTTCACCCTACGAAAAGAAGCCGAAACCTGACATATACATCAATAATATCTAAATACCAGGCAAAACAGAAATAAAATACTTAGGTATGACAATAGATAACAAACTAACATGGAAGCAGCATATAGTCAAGAAACGAAAACAAGTAGACCTAACCATTAAACAGCTAAACTGGCTAATAGGCAGGAAATCAAAGCTAAGAGTCGAAAAAATATTCCGATCTACAAGACTATAATCATTCCTATTTGGACGTAGGGCCTGGAACTATAGGGCTGCGCCAGCAAATCCAACACAACAATAATCCAAAGAAGTCAATCTAAGATCCTACGAATGATAGTCGACGCACCACGGTATGTCTCCAACGCAACTCTCCACCCCGATAACAATTGAACATTAAATAATTGAATACTTTTTCATTTTCAAAATCTTGAGATCTAAAGATTTTATGCTTAAATTTTTAATTGATAATTGTTAATAAAGTATACCTGTAAGGAATCAATGAAATGGGAGCACAATTAAATGCACCAAAAATGTGAAGTATTGTATAGAATTAATGAAGTTCATTTTCTATTACGTAAAATATCCCAGTCCTAGAATTACTCTCTTATAAATACCAGATTTTGCTAGGTAAGTGCAATATAATCCCATTTCCGGGTGAACAAAACAATAAAAAGCAATTGGCGAACTGTTGATGCATTGAAACAAACAAGGAAAAACCATGGAAAAGACGTATTGCATGAGGTAAGTAACGGATGTATACAAATTAGTCCAGTACTTGGATCTGTCACTCCAGCAGTTGAAAATTGACCAGATAGGGCTCCGCTTCTTTTGCTTCAAATAACATTGAGGTTAACCGGCAGCAGACCAGTACACTTCAAATTACTTTCACCGATCAGAATTCGATATTCGTAGAGGAACAAAATGAGGGAAATCGTGCATTTGCAGCTTGGCCAGTGTGGCAATCAGATTGGAGCTAAGGTAAAGATTTACAAAACTTGTAATTATGAAATACATTAAATACCTTTTAAAAGAATCGTAGTTCATATAAATTGGTATATTATTTTGGGCGTGTTTAGTTCTGCCTTCTTATATTTTTAATTTCTTAATTCCGCTCAATTATTTTTATATATTTATATATATATATTTTATATATTTTTTATATATTTGGAGAAGAATGGAGAAGATCAGTTGGACCGATTATGTGAGAAATGAAGAAGTGTTAATTAGAGTCAGTGAGCAGAGGAATATCCTACATGAAATAAGAAAACGGAAGGCTAATTGGATTGGTCATGTTTTACGCAGAAACTGCCTTCTAAAAGAAGCTATCGAAGGAAAGATAGATGGGCGGATAGAAGTGACAAGAAGACGAGGAAGAAGACGTAAGAAGATGCTGGATGACCTTGGGGACAGAAGAGGATAGTGTCATTTGAAGGAGAAAGCTCTAGATCGCATTAAGTGGAGGAATTGTTTTGAAAGAGACTGTGGACCTGTCGTCTTGACAGATTACTGATGATGATGATATTTATTACACATAATCTGCAGAATATGCGGTAAAAATGTATGTTCAATAAGTATTAGATCGTGAATGAGTTATGCCCACTGACGTAATTCATGTACTTCGCTCTCTTCTTCACTTTCTTTTCATTTTAATTCGTGTATTGGTGTTTTACTCAGCTCTGTCTGGTACAGAGATAACGATGTAACTTTCCAGTCTATGTATGGTTTCGCTAATTCTTGTAGATTTTAATTTTTTTTCCTTTTTTATATTTGGTTTAGGTCTGTTTCCACATGTCAACCGTCTTCCGAAATGCATACCCACCTATTTCACTTCAATTTTCGAGGTATATCAACATTACCTTGTTACGTAGTTGAACATATTTCGTCGCGTATGGTGAATATAATATTCGTGGATTTGTTTCATTTATATTAAATCTCCAGTTCTTCGCACAATAGTCGAACCTAATATGGGTGGCTAGGGGTTTCGTTTGGGGAATCGCTGGACCTCCGTGTGTGGCTAAGATTGCTGTATCATGGGCGAAGGTAGGAGTTATTTCGTCTGATATCTGGAGTTCGCTAGTGCAGATAAGGTATGGGAAGAGTTCAAAGACTTTTGCTTCCTGCACGCATTATTTAGACTTCCTCAATATTGTCATTTCGTGTCTGAACTCGTCTAGACATACCCCATCACTTACATATTATCTACAATTTTGTAGAATCCATAGCAAAAATTTTTTCTAATTTCTTAAATTTCCTGGTTTCCATAATATATCTAATCCTTGTGAGATGTTTTTTTGCCGAGGAGCGTCTGATATTTATGTAGAATAGATTGCTGGTTCTCTATCATTTGAACAAGAGTCATGTTGTGTTTTTGTAGAGGAAACTCTCCGTTGGACACTCTCCTTGTTCACTAGTTGTTTGTGTTTGAGCGATGGTCACCCAGAGCAAAGTTTGATAAATTTTTTCTTTATGATACTACATGATTATGATTATATATTCAACCGTCTTTGAGGCCTTATAAATAAAATATTTTTGTGGCTGTCTGTTCGTCATTTTTCCTTCCTTAGTGTATTACAATGTTTCTGCATGCGGTCGAATGTTCTCGAAATGTCTTACATTATTTGATTAGGAAAAGACGTCTACTCAATCTTCATTACGTCATGTAGTAGTTACCATTCCTTTTCCTTTGTGATGTAGGAATTGTACCTCAACCTACATGATCGTTTACGCTCACTAGTGCCTCGTAGATTTCGTCTTGTCGGAAATTACACCAGTTCATTAAATAAGAATATTAAATTGTATATTAAAATCGCCTTTTTAATAGTATGCATTCTCAAGTTTGAAAAAGGCCTATACATTTATAATTTCACTAAATAAGAA
>NW_019733904.1:0-26213 GCF_002891405.2 Cryptotermes secundus
ATACTTGTAATATGTTGAGTAGATTGTAAATATTCAGGAAATAAAAAAAAAATCTCATGAAGACTGGTTCAGGCGTTCAAGTAATATTAAGGCTATTACCTCGAGAATCTAAATGGCTTCAGTGCTGGTATTACTAACGTGAAGGATTTATGATGTATGCCTTTGAGGTGACTTAACACGGCGTGACACATACATACAAAGTGTCATTCATGACGATCGGTTGCGGAATTCAAGTAATATTAAGAGTATTACCTCAATTGTAAGAGGCTGTTGTGTTGGTACTACTGATGTTAGGGATTTATTAATTACGCAGTTGCGATCGCGTCAGGTGGCATGATAAACATACCGAGTGTCATGACGATCGGTTCAGGCATTCGAGTAATATTAAGAGCATTCGCTTAAACAATCTGAGATGCTGTGATGTTGGCATTACTTTTGAGAAGGGATTTATGATGTACACCTTTGAGAAGGCTTCAGGAGGCATGTTATATGCGCACCAAGTTTCGTGAAGATTGGTACAGGCGCTGAAACACTATTAAGATTTTGTCTCGGAAATTTGAGAGCTTGCAGTGTAGTTATTACTGATGAGATGGATGTATGATTTACGCCATTGAGTAGGGCTCAGGGTCCATGATGCACATATCAAGTTTTATAATATTTGGTTCAGGCATTCAAAAAGTTTATGGTGGGGACACACACGGAGAGCAAGATGATCTCATAAGCCTGATTTTATTTTTTAAAACTAAGAAAGGTAGGCTAATACTCGTAACTAATAGTGACAGTAGCTTCATTGTACCAGAGTTTTCATTAAGAAATAAAATGGTGGCTGAGCCGATCAAGAATTACACCACCTTGTATGAGACCCGCAATTTCATTGCCATGTTCACAAGGTCTCCCTACACTGAACCACACTAATCCTGTCCGTCCTGTATTTTTAAGATAAATTTTAATCCTCTAGGCCTAGGTCATCAAGGTGACTTCAAGTTCCCATGAAACTTTTATATGCTATTAAAAATCTCTCCCATGCATTCTACCTCCACCAGCCGCCCTCACTTCTTGTTGAGGATGTCGATTTCTGTTCCTCTCGGTCACAGTATCGCGAAGAACCCAGGATATTTCAGTCAGTATAGCGATGGGCTATGGGCTGGACGGTTGGCGTTCTATTCCCTTCAGGGGCAAGACTTCTCTCTTCTTCATAGCGTCCAGACCGGCTCTGGGACCCGCCCACCTCATATTCAGTGTGAACCGGGGGGTTCTTTACTTGCAGGTAAAGCGACCGGAGCGTGAAACTGATCGCTCGTCTCCATCAAGTGCCAAGGTCAGGAACTGTGGAGCTACCCCTCTACTCCATATGTTTTCATGGAACTGTGCTTAATTAATTAAGCACAGCTTTAGCTTTACTTTCTCTTTTACCATTGCCTCAGTGTCGCTGTAGTAATTATCGTCAGAAAGATTCTGTGTCGTTTGGTATTTGATCTCTTACCATTTTGAATCACTAAGGAGCATATCTGCTCTCTATTCTTGTCGGTATTGACCCACCCATTTCTCTTAATGCCATGCAGAGAAACTTGACGGGGAGTGACATGTGGTAACTTGTACATCGGTTGGAGCAGTAGTTATCGAGTGATTCAGAGGCAGGCTCTTAAATTCAAATTGACTGGACCTCCCACATTCAAGTATCACCGTTATAATAATGTTTGAAATCAGTCAGTGACGGGCGATCGCATATGGTCTAAACGTTAGTGTAGATCCCCTACATATTTTAATATTTATAAGTTAGAATTTAACCTAAACTGGACAGTAAATTCTAGACGGGTATGATCTCATAGCCTTCTGACTAATGAAGACATTTAATGCTTGCAGCTGAGCTGTGTATGCAGTGTTCGTTGTTTAAATGTTTTCAAGTTTTATCCAGAATGCTTTTAGTTCCTTGCCTATATAGCTCCGTCAGCAAAGCATCTGTTCCTCCTCCCTCGCGCTTTGGGCGCAGTTTGTGTTTTGTAATTGAGCCCCTGGGGCTCAGTGGTTTCGAGCCTGAGTCACTTGAAGCGTAAGATAAAGGTAAACTCGTCCCTGTGCTCAACTAATTAATACTACGCCATGAAGGCGTATAAAGGAGTAGATGTAAAGATCCATGTATTCTTGACCTTGGTTCTAGTTAGAGGTGAGTGGTCACCTTCACGCTCCGGCCACTTTAATCCCGAGGGAAAAGCCCCCAATAACCATTCGATAGCAGGCTGAGTGGATCCCAGAACCGGTCTGGACGATGTTGAAAGGAGAAAAATCTTGCCTCTAGCGGGACTCGAACTCCAACCCCTTGGCCGTCCAGCCCGTAACCAGTCGCTATACCGACTGAACTTTCCTGCTCCGATGTAACTCGAATGAATAAGTAAGCCGGCTGTTTCTTAGTTTCATGTTGTAATCTGGGTTATAACGCCATGAAGTTTGGTAGGTGACTACAAATGTGTAGGATGGAGGAGATGAAAGGATTTACAAGGAGGCACTCTGAGACTGTTTCAAGATAGTGTCCAGGTATTTATCTGGAGAGACTGAGGAAAACCACGAAAACTTAGGACAACCCGTAACTCCTGCCATTCAAACATGGTACGTCCGAAATAGAGACCTATATATAGGGTTTCGGCTACGTCATTTGCTCGGGTCTCTGTTGTTGAAATGAAGGTCATCACCCTTTGAATTTTGGTGATCCCAAAGCCTTTTCAATTACGAGAATACACACAAAGCGTCAGCAAACACTTGCACCTTGAATGGTGTTCCAACCCACAATCCCACTTTCTAATTAGCCCAAAACAGTGCACTTCTTCCACCACGTGTCTACGAGAATCGGCTGTAATGCAAAATCAGTTTGACTAATTTATAACAATAACATGGTTCCCACGCGAAATTTATATTTATGCTTATCTTACCATTTTTAATAACAGTAACTTCTGAAACCATGAAACGAGGGATGTGAAATTTTGTATGATGATGCATAATGAAATCGTTCTGATACAGTTTGTGCCAAAGAATTGCATGTTGACAGTTACACAGCTGAGGTGCGATGTTTCGAACGTATGCCTAACAACTTACGAACAATGGTGGCACATGTAATTATCATGAACCACGCAGAGCAAGGAAGTACACAATGTAAACAGCACACATAACCACTGGCTCCCGACAACATGAAAGAAGAGGGATCTGTTCTCTTGGAGAACGGTAACATTACTATACTAACATGGCGAGCCAATGCAGCGAACAGGAGAAGAAATCTGACGAAGCCTCTGCGTGGTCTACTGCAGGCACAAACACGAAGCTACTTCCAGCCTGCAACGTTTTGAAAGATAATTTTTAAATCATTTTCGATATCAAATTCTGTATTTAGGATCACGTAATTATTAAATTAGGTTTACCTGTTCTTATGTATACGACTGTCACATGTACGATTTTTATATTGATTTTTATTCTTATTTTATTGTATTTTATTGTTAATTTTAACCAAAGTCTGGTCTAAATTTTGTCTAGATTCTGAATTGAATAGGAACTAAACTTGTACGAACCATTTAAAAAAATGGAAATGTTAGCGTTTCACTTCGGTAATAGTATATGAGAAACTTGCAGCACCTGAAGATGAATCATATGAAGTCGAAACTTGTAGTGCGTGCTATACGAATAAATAAATAATAAAGTCTTGTTGCGTTAACGGTAAAAATTATATGTGTTCATTGTAATTATTAATTTGTATTCTGTTATAATAATGGTCTAGAGATGTAAGCGTTTGAAGGGAAGATGACCCAAGTTCAGCCTAGACGTTCTTGTTAAATCTTATTCGAAGTGTCAGCTTCTGGTCAGTTGAACTGCATCTGACCGTGGACGTCTCCTTCATGAAGAGAGTGAGGGAGTGGTCTTGCCTTGTCGCAAGGTTTACTTGCAATGACGCCCGGGTGATGAGTGGACCTTCACTCTCTTGCTCTTAACAAAACAGAAAGGACCAATTTCTCTAATAGGATAGGGTGGATTGCCTCGTGTCTTGACAGTGTGAGTTAGTGAAACTCGAGATCTGTAATCCGGCCATAACTCTGAGTTAAGAGGCCTGAGTGGGAGTCGCCGTGGGCAGGTGATCCTTCCTGAGGTAATGGTCATTCTAATGTGTTTCAGAGGCCAATTGCCCGCTGTGGCGGAGCTCAGCTACCTAGACAAGGTGAAGTGGCTCGAGATGTACGGCGTGGACCTCCACCCTGTTCTGGTAAGTACCACTACAGTCAGTGGCGTATCAAAGATTTCGTTTCGGGGAAATACTAAACCTATTTTGATAAACCTCTTAACAAACAAAATTATATTACCTTCTTTGCCAACGTCACTCTTTTTCCAACGTCGACATCTCCCCGGAAAAACAATTATATATGGGTCTATTTTGTAGTGCAGATTTAAATTGAGTTTTGAGTTTGTCAAGCGATGAATATTAAAAGGAAAGTCTTTTGGCATGTAAGATTTGAGGTTCTGACGGCGGTAACTGAAGAGTGCCGTCTTCTGGGATGTGATGCCAAGCAGATCTTGTGTGAACTGACGTTTCGGAGGAACATATCGCCTCAATATCTTCAGGGTAGAAAAATCCGCGAGCGAGGATCCAGCAGTTTGCAGCCACCTGCTCACGCTGGGTCCTTGCTTGCACCCTGAAGGTGCAGGCGATACGTTTCTCCGAAACGTCGGTTCGCACAAGGTCTACACGGCGCCACATCCCAGAAGACGGCATTCTTCTGGCATGTTACGCCTTACAGTTTGGTAGATATGTACAAGTATCTGTTGCCTCTATTCAAGATGCACGAAACTACACGGCGTCACTGATAAAATTGACGCTTGTGGTGACATATCTGACTTGTATTCGGGTTGTTTCAGCTTAGAATATCGGCTGGGAGTTACATTATATGCTGATATTTTTCGTGGTTTTCTTCAGTACCTCCAGGTAAATTCCGGAATAGTGTCTTCAATTAAGTGGAGCCGCTTCGTTGTTCACTATCATAACAATTATTCGACGCTCTGTAGTCTGAGTTATCGGCAGCGTCGTTAAACAAATTAGAAATCAGTGTAAAATATTC
This sequence comes from Cryptotermes secundus, assembly GCF_002891405.2. Classification (NCBI taxonomy): domain Eukaryota; kingdom Metazoa; phylum Arthropoda; class Insecta; order Blattodea; family Kalotermitidae; genus Cryptotermes; species Cryptotermes secundus. Next base: position 5,091 of record NW_019733904.1, read on the forward strand.
GGCATCATATCCAAGAAGACCCTAAGCTACTCTTTAGGTTGGCCGCGCCATAGCTCAAGCGGTTAGCCGGTGACTTCCCATCGCGGCGGCCCGGGTTCGATCCCGGGCCTGGTCAAGTGGAATTTGTGGTGAACAAAGTGGCGCTGGGGCAGGTTTTCTCCGAGTACTTCGGTTTCCCCTGCCAATCTTCATTCCACCAAAATTCTCCACCATCATAATCACCCGAGGCAAGCTACAATAGGCCAATTAGTGGCCGCTGTGCCAGTTGACCCAGTTAGACTCCACCCCCCACTAAGCGAATTAAAAAAAATTCTCTTTAGGTTGGGTTCCGTGTTGGTCACGGATAAGCGTTACATTTAAGTGCATGCTATTCCTTGCGGTCGAATCTTGGCCTTATGTATTGTATCCGGCCTTATAAATTGTTACTTACAGAAAAATAAGATTCACGAATTAAGAATAAGTCAGTTGCAAGGACGACGCTAATGAACTCATGATACCTGTGCTCAGTCTGCAGGCACAACAGTGTACGCCACAGACAGCGCGTCCACATATGCAGTGAATATTAAACCTACACAGATAGCCTTTCGGCGCTGTATAGAGATCACTTCGGATCAGACGGTACAGTCTGCTGTGATTTTCTCAACCTCGCGATATCAGCCTGCTTTTTCTCTCTTCAGTGGTATGAGTGTTAGCATTAGTTATAAGACACTATGTCTGGTAGTTGTGCACAGACATTTCGGGTAAAAACATTGCCTTCAAGCTTAGGGTACAGAAGATATATGTTTCGTGTGTTCTTTGCATAGAAATTGGAAAAGCAAGGCATAAGGGAGAGGCCTTGTCTGTTATCCAGTAGACGTGTACCGAAGTTTCGGAGGAACACATTTTCCCCATCTTCAGGGAATAGAACATAGTGTAAATATTTCATATAATCTTTGCATAGAAATAAAAAGGAACTCATAAGAGGAAGGTCTTGTCTGTTATGACACCACGACTTCCGGTAGGTGTTTACCGAAGTTTCGGAAGAACGCACTGCTTCTATCTTCAGGATAGGGAAGATAATGTAACGCTTCATGTGATGTTTTCGCAAAAATCGGAAATGGAACACATCATGGAGAGGTCGTGTCTGTTATGACACCGTGGAGTCTGGTAGTTGTGTACCGACGTTTCGTAGGAACACACTGCCTCTATCTTCAGGTTACAGAAAATAATAAGATAATTCTTCATAAGTTCTTTGCCCATAAATCAGAAAAGAAAGGCATAATGGGAAGGCGCTGTCTTTTGAGACCGGGACAACTGGTAGGTGTTTACCGACGTATCGGAGGAACATACTACCTCCATCTTCAGGCTAGAGAAAATAATGTAATTTTTTGTGTGATTTTTGCACAGAATTTGAAAAATCAACGCATAACGGAGAAATTGTGGCAGTGTTTGTCGAAAGTACTGAACGGAAGTTGATGCAATCTGATATTGCAAGTCTGCGCTAAAATTGCTGGATAATTTTAAGCTTGGTCTCTGTCGGAGAAGTAGCTTTGGATTTGCAATAAGAGCACGTGTAGGCCTGCCGGAGTGTAAGCAGAATAGCACTCATTATAAACTGAAAATATAAACCTTTTTGCTGTTGTCATGCAGACGCCCCGTAAGTCTGGACCCGTAGGCTGTGTTGGAGTTTCAATAAATCCGAAATATGCTCAGTATGTCCTCCCTTCACCAACGCACACTTTCTGTCAGTCCAAGAGAAACGTATGAATTGTTTGCGGTGGATCTCAGAGCATAATGTGAGAATTCGCTCTTGATTGTGATAGATGTTGCGTACTTTCGCAGCATACAACGACATCTGTCCTGTAGAATTACTGTCGCGAGTTATTCTTTGCTCATTGCCATCACCCACATGTGTGGCAAAGATGTGTGTATTACCTATGGTTGCACACTTCTGTTCCATTACTCTGTGGCCTGTAGTCCGCAAGCGAACTATACCGACCGAGTGACCGCCGCTTGTCGGCGAAGTTAGTGCCAACTTTTGCGGATAGAGGGTGTCGCGTAGTCAGAGCAACGGATCCCCACGGCCATTAATCTCGGTTTTCCATACCGGAGCCACTATTTCCTTGAACTAACTCCTCAGTTATCCTCACGAGGGTGCTTGGACCCCGTTCCAGACCCACTACTTCTCAGAAAATCTGGCGGCGCGGGAATCGAAACCAGAACGTCTACATCTGTAGCCAGGAACTCTGACCACTAGACCACAGAGACGGCCCATTCCGTTCCATAGTCTAAATTAATTTTTTCCAGCTTTCGTAGTATTTGACGGAAATTATCGCAGTGAACAGAACGCCAGTTTCTGTGGGCGCCGGGTGTCACAGAATCCTCGACCTAATTTACTGTGACAATTAAACTGCATGACAATCGTAGTTTCTGGTTATACCGTTTCGAAGATTATTCAGTATGTAATTACAAATTTCCTTGCTGGCATAATGATCAACGCCTGACCTCTTTCCGATAATCTTACAGGTAAATTTGACCTTACTTTCAAAGGAGATTTTAGTTCTCTTTGCTTAAGAGCGGCGTTTTTAGGCCATGTGGTCACTTACAATAAATCTAAGACTTCTGCACTAGATGACCTTCTTGGTAAAATCTATATACCCATACAAGGGCACAAATTCTGAGACCTTTAACTACAGCACCTTTGTTGGTCTTCTTTTCTATAACGCTGAACATTGCAATCAATTTATATGCGAGTAATGTAGCATAACTAATTGAAATTCTCTGTGGAAATATTGTAGCATTAGAATTACCATATTACGATTTCGTGTAATGCCATTGTCCCATCAAGGACATTACCTTTCTTACTCATCACGGCTTCGTATCCCCACTGGCAAGAACGGCCCATGAGATCTTTTCTTAGCTCTGGATTATCTGTAAGTTAAAGAAGACAAGACCGTGTGGGCATGGCGGGAGAGAAAGCGAATGGCCTTGACTGGTCAGTTTTATGAATTGATTCGTTATCTTCAAAGATCACTTTGACGTCATCGGTGATGACGTCTTTGCCAAATTCTAACGTCTGCTTACTTAGAGACAAAAGAAATAAATTGTGAATTACCTTGTGTTTTAGGCCTGGCCCTCTGGTTTGCGCGTGAGAAATATGGCAAGAAATGTCGAATCGGCTTTTGCAATTGCGTTGTGGGCAGGAGGGAAGGAGGGAGGGTGACGCACTATTATGACCAATACACCCCCTACAGTCCTTATCTCAGCTAGCGAATTCGACCAGATCCATTGCTGATTCTGTCGAAAATAGCAAAGTCAAGAAATGTGGACAGTCTGAGCTTAGTGATGATTGTTACAGAGTAATGGTTTAAAATAAGCCACGACCGTCTCCTCTCCAGTCCTTTTCAGTCTGTCCCTAATTTAATTTATCGCTAAATATTCTCCGCAAACATTAGTACTAATATTATATCTAAGCATCCTGTTGCGCCAATATATATATGTGTTTCCGTCACTAATGCAACAGAATGTTATAGTCACTATTTAGATGTTTCGGCCATACACACCCGCCATCAGGTGTCTATCGCTATGCTAAACTGTTCTACTGTACCGTATGGCACAGTTGCATGTGGCTAGTTACCGGCACTCCTTAATTAAAATTAATTTAAAATTATATTTTAACAAGTTCAGCCCTATTAAATTTAATAAAAACAGTCAATTCCAAATTTCTTATGGGACCTATTAATGCAATCTTTAGGAGCCTGGGTCCGTTCGTGTTTCGTGTAGTTCATGGGTGTTGGTATGAATGTTGAGTTCTCTTATCTGCAATATTTAAAAGATATTATTGTTGCAGAAGCAACAGTAGCAATTCTGAATACTCAAACCATATATTGAACTCAGGACATACATATAGAGCCATGACCGACACCATGGATGTTATGGAAACAGAAAAGAAGGGCAGCGCCTAAAGGCCCTAGAAAAATTTCACATCTATAGAATTACAAAAGGTAACCTATATATGCGCTGGTCACGGTAGCCGAGCGGTCTAAGGCATGTACTGTCTTCGCTCGCTCGGAAACCGGGATCGTGGGTTCAAATCCCACTCACGGTATGGATGTTTAGTTTGTGTGTGTGTGCGTTTTTCTGTGTTTGTGTACAGGTAGAGGCCTTGCGACGAGCTGATCACCCGTCCAAGGAGTCCNAACGTGTAAGATCTAGAGAAACCGAAGTGAACGGAGAAGTTCATGGAAGTAGGCCTAGGCCCACTGGGGCTCTAGTGCCAAGGGGGAAAAAATAAATAAACCTATATATACATGATACATATATCAACACATACAACCACATATTTGAGACACTGCACGAACTTTACACTAGACAGCAGCACACAAATACACTCCAGTTACGCTAGAGAAGTAGGCACAAACACAGTAAACACCCATACTAGCTGCACGCACACACCAGGTAAACAACAATGCAACTACACAAGCTGGGCGATGAGCCCACAGCCAAAGGGACATATGTAAGTATGAAGTAGAAGAAAAATTGTGGTAATGATTGCAGAACGAGTGAATGAAACTGGAATTATTCCATGGACAAGTTTTTGTCATTGAAAACTTTTCTGGACAATTGTTTGCATTCCACATTTTCACGGTCAACGACAGCAAGGAAAGAAAGTAAGAGCCTTTTCTTTTTGAGCACAGACTAAGATTAATTGCGTCCGGTGCTGAAACTGGTGGTCTTGCCAAAATCTGCTCAACTTCTTGGACAATACATGGAAGTCCATCTGCTCGACTGTCGCTCAATTTAACGTAGCGTTGGATAAAGTGAGATCATTGTATATTATGAAAAGGGCTGGGAACTAACTTACATAGTTCAGTATACTATTATATATTTAAGTGTTTTATAAATCTATTTAAAATTTTTGTTTTCTTTTCCGTTTCTAAAGAACAATGCAAAAAGTTACACAGTTTAATGTCTTATAATTTGAACTCGCAATGATTGAACCCCGATCCTGAGCCAGTTCTTGTTGCCTTCAATCTCACAACCTGTTTATCTAACAGGTATTTTAATTTTTTCTTCCCATTCCTTCCAGGGTCAACTTAATAGAAAGATTTATCAAATATCCTCTTCTCAAGATTAAGTCCATATGTAGATGAAATTACAGGGAATCATCAATGTGGACTTCGACGTAACAGATCAACTGCAGATCAGGCGTTTTGCATTCGTCAGATATTGGAGAAAAATGGGAGTACAGTGAGAGAGTACATCAGCTATTCATAGACTTCAAGAAAGCCTATGATTCAGTTAGGAGAGAAGTATTGTACAATATTATCATGGAGTTTGGGATACCCATGAAACTAGTTAGGCTAATTACAATACCGTATTTACGCATGTATAGGCCGCAGCACAATTTTCAGACAAATTATAGAAAAAATAATTTTCTTGGTATATTATTTCAGGAGTATTACTAATTATGAATATATTTTTTTTAAATGAAGTGTGATTTCGAATATTTCGAATATAAGCCGCATCCCAGTTTTCCTCTTGAATTTTTGGCAAAAAATGTGCGGCCTATACATGCGTAAATACGGTATGTTTAACAGTCCATATGGGTAAATATTTATAGCATAATTTTCCTATCCAAAATGGTCTAAAACAAGGATATGCTTTATCGCCACTGCTTTTCAACTTTGCTTTGGAATATTCCAGTAGGAAGGTCTAAGAAAACCAGGTGAGACTGAAATTAAATGGGTCACATCAGCTGCTGGTCTATGCTGATTGTGTGAATCTACTGGGTGATAAAAGAAAAACACAGACACTTTAATTGACGTTAGTAAGGATGTTGGTCTAGAAGTAAACGCAGAGAAAACAAAGTGTATGCTGCTGTCTCGTCACCAGAATGCAAGGCAGAAAGATGACATGAAAACAGCTAACAGATTCTTTGAAAATGTGGCACATTTCAGGTATTTTGGAAGGACCATAACAAATCAAAACCTGATTCAAGAGGAAATTAAGAGGAGACCGAAATCGCGTAATGCTTGGTACCATTCAGTTCGGAGCCTTTTGTCTTCTCGTCTGTTGTCTAAACACATAAAAACTAGAATATACAAAACTGTAATCTTGCCTGTGGTTCTGTATTGGTGTGAAACCTGGTCTCTGACTTTAAAGGAGGAACATAGACTGAGGATGTTTGAGAACAGGGTGCTGAGGAGAATATTTGGACCGAAGAGAGATGAAGTGACAGGAGGTTGGAGGAAACTGCATAATGAAGAGCTTCATAAATTGTATTCTATTGCAAGGATTATTAGAATGAACAAGTCAAGGAGGATGAGATGGACAGGGCATGTAGCACAAATAGGAAAATAGGAATGCATATATACGTAAGATATTGTTTGGAAACCCAGGAGGAAAGAGCTCACTAGGAAGACGAAAACGTAGGTGGGTGGGTAATATTGTAACGTGTGCAGCCATTGCTGTGCAATAGACAGATGAACACCCGTTTCTGTGCAACGGTGTAGGTATTGCTGAACTATATCTATGGAAACGGTGTTTTCTGTGTGGTCTGTGCCGAGATCTTATAAGCAGGACAGTTCGACGCAATAAGTCAGTTGAGTATCCCTTGTGGAGTCGGAGTCGAATCCCTTCACCGTAGCCCTGCGAGTCGTAGGAGGCCACGAAAATGGAATCCAATGCCTGGGGGTATAACCGGGCCACCCTGTTCCTCTAGTTATATAAGTACGGGGACCTGGCCCTCAAGATTGGTGGAGTCTCAAGTCTGAAGCAGTAAAATGTGATCGTGAGCCCCACGGAATCGGACATGAGAATGACTGCGCTGGCGAGGACCAGCAGCCATTGTAAAAGACAGACAGATCCCCCCTCAAAGAGAATGTTACATAAGGACTATAACCGCAAGTGTTCAGTTGGAAAATGCAATTACTGGTCGTGAGTATCAAGGGGCTTGACAGCAAGACGAACTGATTTGTAAAGTAACTCTGACTCTGACGAGTCGGTTATTTGTTGGAGTTGTCAGCAGCTCAGTTGAGTGAAGTGACGTGAAAGTAGCTGATTGGTGAGTAAGAGAGTTCAGTTGTCGATTGAAAGTCATCCTGTGAAGAGAAGACTAAAAGGTTGGTGTGAAATGGCCGCCAGCCTGGGACCCAATTAGTTGAGCTGTCAGCTGACAAGAAATCATCACCGACGGCTGTGGCAAGGGGACCTGATCGCGGGAAGCTGAAGAATCTCCTTCGGTAAAAGCCGCTGCTACGAAACGTCTATAGGAGAATGTAATAGACTGAGGACGCTAGTCTGTGTCAGCGATCTGTAGAGTTTAGCTCCTTACACGTCTATAGCCACACATCCCTAAATCGTGACATTAAAATGGATCTTAGATAGGATGCGACGGTATGGACTGGATTAATCTGGCTTAGGATAGGGACCAGTAGAGGGTTCCCATGAACATGGTAATGAACCTACGGGTTTTGTAAAATTTTGAGAAATTTTTGAGCAGCTGCACACGAGGCGGTTTCTCATGAAGGGCTCGTTTCCGTGGAGTTATTTTAGTTACTTATTCCCTCCTGCGTCTTCCGCATGGCCGCATTTGACATATTCTTCCTCCAAAGACTCATTCATATATACAGCTAGTTCAGTTTTAATTGATTTCAGCGCCCTGTGTTACTTTTATATATCAAGAACTTCCAAAGCTAAGTATACGGCATCCTAAATTGCTTACTTAGGCTACTCTTTATCCCCCCCCCTTTTCCCCTTGGCACTACAGCCCCAGTGGGGCTAGGCCTCCCTCCATGAACTTCTCCGTTCCCTTCGGTTTTCCTAGATCTTACACAGGCGGTAGGGCTCCTTGGACGGGTGATCAGCTCGTCGCAAGGCCTCTACCTGTACACAAACACAGAAAAACGCACACACACAAACTAAACATCCATGCCCTGATTGGGATTCGAACCCACGATCCCGGTTTCCAAGGGAGCGAAGACAGTACATGCCTTAGACCGCTGGGCTACCGTGACCGGCTCTTTATTCCCTTTAGGCTCACAAAGTTTCAGTCCTTATTGGTTTCAAATAACATATGCTGTGTTTTTAAAGAAATGTACCATCGGGGCGATGTTGATTTATATATGCCCGACCCCATATAAGTTTCATGCATTTGTGTCGAAGGCTTGGCTGGGCCTCTTGATCTAAATTTTGTTATAGAAGTAAACTGAGGTGACCTTCTCTTTTCTTTAAGATGTTCTGTTACCTTAACTCGCCTTGTATATTCCAAATGTATGCTGTAAGATTCCAACAGATCGTGACCAATGAAGATAATTTTTATGTAAACCCACCGTAATGATGCATGTTATTATTATTATTTTATTTTCCTCGCCTGTCAAGCCTAACCTAATTTTTTAATTATTAATTTGTTGCCCTTATATAGACTGTCGTATTGTATTCTTTAATTATTTTTATGTATTTCTATGTACTATTGCTAACTTTGTGATTGGCCTCCTTGCTTTTAAGTTTGCACGGAAATAAACATAAATTGAATTATTATTATTATTATTAGTAGTAGTAGTAGTATTAGCGGCGGCGGCGGAGGTGGCGGTGATAGCAGTAGCTGCAATGGTGGTAGTACTAGTAGTAGTAGTAGCAGCAGCATATGAACACTCTGTTTTAAGGGACACCCATAGAGAGCAGAGAACGTAGACACACTCAGACTCACCACCCGTAGAATCAAGGCCATCTACGTTTTGTCAGAGAGTAAAAGTTGTTTTCTTTTAAAACAGTTGCTTCGCATGCAACTGGAACAAGAAGAATAATTGTCATGTGCTTTTAATTTTGTTGCTAGTCTAAAGAGTAAATAGACTTATCACTCGACTTAATTAGGTCTGTGTACACAGTTCGCGTGGGCATAGCCGTGTTCAGTAATTTCTGCTTGTGTGTTAATAACAACTAATTAACTGCAACATTAATTATAAGAATTAAGACAGGCTGCACTGTAAGCCTTCTCGAAACACTTGCTTGGTGGAAATCCCCAAACGAGAGATATTTAGTGGGCCAACACGAGGAATGACGTAATTCTAGCAATAAAATAGTCCGAGACAGTACTGTCCGTGCTTTTAGACCTGGCCGTTCTCAGCAGAATGCACAGTTCATTACTTGGCCTCGAGGATTGTAAGGTGTATATGGGTTATAACATAATTTTGCCTTTGGTTCTGTATGGGTGTGAAACTTGGTCTCTGACATTACGGGGAGGAACATAAATTGAGAGCGTTTGAGAACAGGGTGTTGAATAGAATATTTCGACCGAAGAGAGATGAAGTGACAGGAGGTTGGAGAAAACTGCATAATGAGGAGCTTCATAACTTGTACCCTTCTCCAAGTATAATTAGAATGATCAGGTCAAGGAGGATGAGGTAGGCAGGGCATGTAGCACGGATAGGGTAGAAGAGGAATGCATATAGAATGTTGGGAAGACCAAGACATAGGTGGCTGGACAATATTAAAATGGATCTTAGAAAGATAGGTTGGATGGTATGGATTGAATTGATCTGGTTCAGGCTAGGGATCAGTGGAGGGCTCTTGTGAACACGGTAATGAACCTTCGGGTTCCATAAAATGCAGGGAAATCCTTGAGTAGCTGCAGAATTGGCGGCTCCTCAAGAAGGGCTGAGTTACATGAGTAAGTATGTGCTAAACAGGGCCTGTTACAGTGTATCATTCACCCTCCGTACCGCAAACATCTGATAATACTACCCAGCTACTTCTTGGCATACTTTTCTTCACTATCCAGTCAGTGGCCAAGTCTGCCGACGCAATCTTCACACGTTGCTCCCCTGTGTGTGAAAGAAAAAAAACTTTTCAATGTAAGAGTGTCCAAGTTGTTATGCCCACACTGAGGGTTCAAAGTCCAAACCATTGACAGCATTAGCTTATAACAATGAAGAAGACCAGTTTTATAGACCTGACGTCATTGCAGTTTTATGTGACCATGAGTTCCGTGATTGTAATATCTAGATCATAATGGATACACGTTTATATTTACGACTTACCTAACTATGAAGAAATTTACACCTACTTCACATTAAAATACTGACACTTTCATTGCTTGTTTCCTGTTAGTGATACGTCTAATATGTGTTTGGCAAATGACAACATCCATCGTTAGAAATTATTGTCTTTTGTAACATAAATCACCAGATGACTCTTAACGTGAACTCCCAGAATCTACTTTAATGATGCAAGGAACGCAATAAATTCTGTATTTTATGTATCGTTTACGCTTGTTGCAAGAGTTTAGTCACCTTTATGACTCTCGATAGGTTCCCTCCAGTTCCATAAACCTTCTCCGTCACTGTATGAACTTGTTGAGCCAGGCTGCGAATTGTCTGCCAGGAACGATGTACGTGTCGCTTAACCTTTCATTGCGTTCAAAATGTATACCTCTCAGCAACTACTTCAGCTGTTCAGAGAAGTGAGAATGGCTCGAAAGTTGAACTGTATACTGATTATTGCATTGTATGATCTAGAGCAGCCATGTCCAACGCGTCGATCGCGGGACGACTTTTGGTTGATCTCATAGGCCTATAGGGAAATTATACGTGAAAAGCATGTAAATTCACTTGTAATATAATATGAAGGGAAAATACATATTAAAGTAGTCTGTACTTTCAGTGTATGTTGCTTTTACAACAAACATCACGTGTCGTGTTATTTTTACCAATATTTTTGCTTAAAGCGAGGCACGACGATAGGAGGGTGTGGTAGATCACTGGCAGTTTTGACACTAAAAAGTCGATTCCAACCTGTTTGAAGCTGGACATGCCTGATCTAGAGCTTTCACAGCGAATGTGTAAAGATTTCTGTCTGATGTGACGCTGTGCAGTCTGGTAGAATATTGTCAACGTTTCGGAATAACATACATTATCCGTCTTCAATGTACAGTAGAATGGACAGACGGTTCCTCTGACACATTTGTTATTTCTACCAGACTAGACGGCATTACTTCCAAGAAGACGGCAGTTTTCTCAGTTGTTACCGTAAGAACCCTGACGTTCGCATCAGATTACGTATTGTAAGATTTGAGGTTTTACGGCGGTGACTATGAAGAATGGGATGTGGCGCCGTGTGGATCTTGTGTGAATCGACGTTCCTCCGAAATAAGATCTACACTGCGCTACACCACAGAAGACGGCTTTCTTCAAATTATTTTGTTGTTTTTCTATTTGTACGGTACCTCCTTCGACCCAGTCCGATTAAAAAATAATTCCAAAGCAATGAGTATTTAGACGTGCAATGCCTGGACTCCTTCTGAACATGGTTGGAAGTTCACGAGAACAAAGTCGGGGACAGAGAAGATGCTCAACTTCCAGGAGCTTCTTTTGCCCAGTATTTTAGGATGTTTAAATCTAGAACATTCAGATACACATGATATCTGCGACACTAACAAGAAACGGATGACAAAATTTTTATTCGAAATCCTCACGAAACCCAGTGAGGTTACTGGATTTTTCAATTGACCTGATCCTTCCTGCCGCACCGTGGCCCAGGGGTAAAGGGGGAGGCCGGCTCATAAGGTTGACAATCTCACCACCATCTGTGAGCCGATTGTCTAGCAAATGTGGGAGCCTCAACCTCTCACAATCCTGTTGGCCTGTACGGCCTGTTACAGGGAAAGCTTTACCTTTCGCCCTCAAGAGAAGAATCTGTATCACCATTTTGGAGGACATAAACGCTACATTTGTGCTTCCGCGTGTGACCTGCGACAAAGAGTCGAGATTTGCCCAATCTCGTATTGAACAATATCCTCTGCACGAATCTCTACAGCTCTCCTCAGGAACCAGAGAGCTCAGCCCCAGTTGCAAATGTGTATAAGCTTTTGGTTGTAGTACTTAAAAAACAAGAGGTCCTGAGAAAAACTAATAATCTAATTTCCTTCGATGTGACACGGACCGCATAGAAAACGACGCGTTCAACAATATTCCTATTGTTACGTGTGTATCAGTTGCCGCGGTAACTTTATTACTGAGCCGTTGCTTACCAACAATAGGGGATACATATACAGACACAGCAGTTGTTGGGGGGGGGATTTGTAATGTACACCGTTGAGATTGGCTCATGTGTCAAGATGTACAGCACATACGAAGTGTCGGAAAGATTGGTTCAGGCATTCAAAAGTCTACAGAAGTGATACACAAACACACGAAACACCTTGGTGGTCTCATTAGCCTACTTTTTATTTCCTTCGAAATAAGGACAAGTAGGATAAAATTGAGCTTGGTTGGGATATAGAGCCATGTACTCGTAAGTGAATATAATATGGGTTGGGGGTGGTGGAGTCGTGTGGTGGCGTATACAAGGATTTTTAACATGGATTTCATAATTACTGTTACATTATAAATTGCTTATTATTTCGGAATGACATTAATGTATATTTGCAAGTTTGTTTACTACCAGTATGCGAGACCTTTGCCCTGACTACTCCTACAGTCAAGCTTTCAAATGCAATAAAGTAAACAATAGTGTACATGGTGGTTGAACTTTCGATACTTTCTTTTTGACTGCATGTCGTGTCTGAGGGTACATGTCCCTATTATTCACTGCCAGTTTACAAGAAAGTTATGAGGCTTCCGGTAACTCGAGTGAGATGCTTAGTGCAAAATGGATATAGCTCCACCTTATCTCGGCAGAAACAAGTAGACCACAGAATGTATGCAAATCCGTGCTAGAAGATTCCATTGCTTTGTTAAATCACTTTATAACTTTGTTGTTGATGGTATTTGGCCGTCAATACAACAATAAATAAAAAATAAAACAATCAAACTGCTCACATTTATTTAATAGTTGCTACATGTTTCGGTCCGCATATGGGACCATCTTCAGGCAATCTCGTTAAATACATCTGAGGCTATTGCACTGGCCTATTATAGATCCATATTAGTGCTGCTCATCACAGTCACATACAGGCAATGCGTACAACCATCAGGAAAGTGCAAGAACTTTTCTACTTTTAAACTTGTTCAGAAATGAAAATTAAAATTATAAAAAATTCTCTTGCTGTGAATATAAAATTCCGTGTTGTGTTTGTGTGTTTGTCCCGCATATGCTACAATCCGGAAGGTCGCGGGTTAAAGTCCCGATGAGGTCATTGGATTTTTTCAATTGTCCTAATCCTTCCAGCCGCACTATGGCCCTGGGGTCGACTCAGCCTCTAACAGAAATGAGTACCAGGAATTAATTAAGTAATTTTCCTGGGTAGTAAAGCGCGGCCGGCGCGTAAGGCTGTCAACCTTACCGCCATCTTTGAGCCGATTGTCTAGATAATGTGGGAGCCTCAACGTCTCACAACCCTATGGGCCTTCACGGCCTGGTACAGGGATAGGTTTACTTTACTTGTTTTACTTTTATTGTAGGTTGTCCTTCGCCCGGGGTTCTCTGTTGTATAATTAAATTACTGTAGTTACTGAAGGACTTCGCTATATTATTAGTTTTTAGTTTGTTCTCCCTTGTCCTTTTGGGCTTGTCTTCCCGAGTTTAATTATTTGGGGTGTACTGTGTATTCCTTTATTGTGAGCGTTTATGTCGCATCTGTTCCTGGTTACAATGTCGACTACACATTTAACGTTGAATTGGCCTCGCCGTAGCTCAAGCGGTTAGTCGCNTCGCGGCGGCCCGGGATGGAACCCGGGCCGCCTCGATGGCAAGCCAGCGACTAACCGCTTGAGCTATGGTGCGGCCCTACAAAGGACTTAGTCCCACCCCACTAGCAATAAAAAAATAACGTTGAATTCGTGTTGTTATATTGTGCCTACTTGTAAGTTCATCGAGATAATTAAATAATGCTTTGTTTAGATGACATTTCTTCAGTAAATCATGTGAAGTTTTTCAGTACTTCCTTGAAGTATTTTAATCCTGTTCTTGCTCCTCGGTACCCAGCTTCGGAAGTAAAGCAGATCGCTTCTAAATCCAGTGTGGCTAAGTTTCTGCTTGCCGTTGAAGTGATGTATGAAATCCATTTTGTCTCTAAAAAGTACATATCTGCTGGTTATTATGTACTTCAATTAATACTGCTTTTGAACTGCAGAGATTCTGTAGCATCGAATAATCATAAATTCCGAGAGATGCGGAAGGAAACGGTAGTCATACACATCCCAAGGCACTGGCCCCGGCATATGCCAAAAGGAACTAAGAGAAATCAAGATTAAACTCAGGACAAACATCCTCTGTGCTAGTACGAGGCGGGGGAATACCAAAAATTCTAGCGCGACGTTCTCTTCTGCTCCATAAAGCTGCTGTGCCTGTTGAGTAGGCCTGCGCAATACTTGGCGCAACTTTGGGCCTCCTTTTCTTTACGCTGCAGTATAACTGCAATAGCTGAATGCAGTTTTAATTATTTCATTATAACATTTTTTATTTTTATTTTAACAAAATGACTCTTGGATATTATATAGTCATGTTATAAAGAACATCCGCTAGGGATGGAACAGTTCAGTCGGTATAGCGGTAAATAGAGGCTGGACGGCCGGGGTTCGATTCCTGGCAGACATAAGAAATTTCGTCTCTTCTCCACAGCGCTCAGACCGGTTGTGGGGCCCACCCGCCCTTATGCCCAATTGGTGCCGGAGGCTCCTTTCTCGGGGGTAAAACGGCAGGGGCATGAAGGTGACCACTCACCTCCAGCTACTACTGAGGTCAAGAATGGCGAAGCCATAGCTCCACTCCCCCATGTCTTCGTGGCGTACTGCTTAATTAGTTAAGCGCAGGGACAACTTCGCATTTGTATTAGAACATTCACAATCCACACACGTGTTACTTTATACTGCATAATGTTTATCTTACAGCAATTGATACAAGTATTAACTAAAGTTCATCACACAAGTTTCTTTGGAAATGCTTATACTACATGCCAGAAATGCCAATCACAGTGTCCGCGCGGTCCAAGGCATGTACTGTCTTCACCCGCTCGAATACTGGGATCATAGGTTCGAAACCCACTCAAGGCATGGAAGCTCTGTATATATGTTTATTCTCTGTTTATGTTGTCCTGTGTGTAGGTTGCGGCCTCGCAACGTTGATCTCTCGGCCAAGGAGTCCTGCAGACTGTGTAAAAATGATTAAGGAACTGAAGAAGAGGCCATGGCCCAACAAAGCGCTGTAGAGGCGTTGATGAATGAACAAATGAACATGCGAAGCATATTAATATATAGAAAATAATGTAGACCTATTGAGAGGAATCTTGATCCATATATGAATGAATNATTGATGAATGAACAAATGAACATGCGAAGAATATTAATATATAGAAAATAGTGTAGACCTATTGAGAGGAATCTTGATCCATATATGAATGAATGAGGAAGAAAAACGTAATGGAGGTTTTGTTGATACCCTATCTCATGATGGCCCACGTGGTCGAAGTTGATTTTTAATATATGTTAGTTCCCTGCGAAGTAGTGTAGATGGTTATTTAAAAATTAAAATCTAATTTTACTGATCTTATAATTGGGCGCTACTTAATTTTGTTTATAGGTCAGTTAAGAGATTTTAGTTGTTTCTCGGAGTTACACTCTTTTTGCACTAAACCCCTCAATTGTTTCTCAATCTTCAGCCCACAGCTCTGTCAACAAAGGAGCCTATGATTACGAAACACTGTCGCTACCGTGCGTAATGTCTCCTGTGCTGAGCCGCCATGCTGCTGAACTATAGGTCACTGCTCCATATGCATGCCTAATGGCACGCCTGTGACGTCACAAGGGTCAAGTCACTCTGACGGTTGTTCTTGAAAGCGTACCGAAACCAAGAGACGCCGGGTCCAGTGTCACAACAGCTTTCCACTTATATCCATCCTGATCAAGGAGTGCCGGTAACAAAGTGCCAAGACTTTTCCCTATAAACTAATGATGTAATCTGATGAGACTTGGTATTCTGTACATACAATCTCTTCCTTGTCGTCCTTAAGATCTCTGCAGCCCACTTAGCGACGTCAACATCGGCTAGCACCCTCCTCAAAGCCGTGCAGCGATCCACAGAAAGATGGAGTAGCGTTTCAAGCTGGCAGGTTGGCGGGTCTGATCAGCCAGGATCTCGTAACTGGAACTGCAGCGACGAATTGTGTGGAATAAAACATATTGAATCCCAGTTCCTCAGACTGTCAGGGCGAGGGCACACCAAGGAAGCTGGCAACCCCAACGCAACCGCAATTTTCGATTTCAAGCAGGCAGCTGGTTTCCAGATTAGCAGGCGCACATTGAAGAAACTTAGATTTGATTAGTTGCTCACCTTATCTTAAGTCGGTATGCTCATCAGCCGTAATGCATGACTATTTTTTTTCATTTCGTGCACTTACTCTCTGCAATGGAAGATAATAATACTGATCCTCTCATAATAAGGTGGGAAGTTGAGACAGGTTGAGACGGCGTGAGAAGAGAGGACGACGGCCATAAGGAAAATATTGGGATTTAATTAATTTGTTTTAACTAAGGTCAATTTATTTTACTCAGGAAATATCGCATTCACGCGCGACACGACATTTTGACATACACTGCAACAATATTAGCAAGATAGGAGACACCTGATAATGGCCGTATTCATCCGAACCATGTAATGTGGAAGAAGGGTGATTATATAATAAGTTTTATTTGAGACGGAAATATATGTGAAATAAACTGTATAGTAATGCAACAGAATGCCTAAATAAAATATTAGGAAAAGAAAACATTGGGCGCATTCGTTCTTCTGCGAAAATTTAAACTGATGTGTTTATATTGTTTCGAAAGTACTTAACCAGGATCCAGACTCCTTAGTCTCTTGAGAAATTCTTTCCCAATCCAAATCTGTTTTGTCCTGCCTAGTGTTGTCCGGGTGGCATTTGTCATATACACCAGGCTCTTGCTGAAGTAACTGTACAAACATAAAATTAGGAGCTTCGTCAACCTTTCGTGCCATCTTAAACAAATGAATCACTGAAGCGCGTTATAGGACAGCTGACGCTAGGAAACCACGCGGCAACGCAATTGTGAGAAGACTGGCGTGTTCCGTTGCCTGGAAGTTGAGTTTTCCCACGAGTTGCATTGCCCTTTCCTCAATCTGGGCTGCTCCATTCGCTAACGTGTTCATCTCGGGCTGATAACAGTTCTCGGAAATTGCGGTTGCGTTGCGGTTGCCAGTTTTCTTGGTGTACCCTCCCCCTTAAATTACAGTTCCCGATGTCTCGAAACCGCAGCCAAAGGAACTGCTGTAGGTGACGAAAACGCTTACGGAATGAAGTGCTGAGGGGAGAATTTCGATCCAATGTGATGAAGTAATAGGAAAACAGTTTAAAACGAAAGATATAATGGCGACGTTCAGGGTTTACACTCTTCATTAGCCTTATGAGTGTGATTACTCAGTTATAAGGAATGAGATGAGCATGGCACAGCACACGTAGGAGAAAATAATGCAGTTTTGGTTGGTAGCCTAATAAGAAACCACTTGATAAATGAACACTATTAAATTTGTTGTTATAATTGATATTGTTATAAGACGTACTGATCTGAACTGACTTAAGGTAGAGTCCAGTAGTGAGATTCTGTGATGACAGTCTGAACCTTCTGTACTCTTCAGCAAATATCGGCTGAACACAAACCAAGGACTCATGGTGGAAGCGAGAAATGTATGGCAGATTCTATTCTGACAACCTCAAGGGTAGATATATCCAGTGGGGAAACCCAGACTTAAAGCAGGAGGTAGTAAGGGAAAACTATCCCTGTAACAGGCCGTGGAGGCCCATAGGGTTGTGAGAGGTTCAGGCTCCCACATTTTCTAGACAATCGGCTCATAAATGGCGGTAAGGTTGTCGGTTGTCAGCCCTACGCGCCTGCCGCGCTTTTTTAGCTCAAGGAAGATTCCTGGTATTCATTTCTGTTAGAGGCTGAGTCGACTCCAGGGCCATATTGCGCCTGGAAGGATTAGGTAAATTGAAAAAATCCAGTGACCTCAACGGGAATTAAACCCGCGACCTTCCGACTTGTAGCATAGTGCCCTGTATTACGGTGTGTCTTACATAAAGAGTGCGTGAAAGTGTACGATAAATTCAGCTGGTTCAAGATAAGGTCGAGTTGTGTTTTTATGGAGTTGATAATGAGCCTTCGGGTGTCATAATGGGCCGCGAGAATGCGAAACCATGTACGGGACTTGGCTGCTCTAGTAGGAGACTGTCTCATAGTTTTAGTGAAGTTCCTATGCGCTAAAGAAGAAAGGAAAACGCTATAACATGGAGTTCGATAGTTGCACTTCGCTCGCAGTGTCTGCGGAATGCATGTAAACACACGAGAGGTAGGCAGCAGGACGCGATAAAAGCGCAGTTCACAACGCGCCGGTTATTCCCCAATGTCCATTGCATCACGTGTATTCCGCGAAGCGTACTTCTCTGCTCCGCAAGCCATTAATAAGCGAACATGCTATCACGTGTACCCCCTGTTTTCTTTGCATGACCTCCGTACGCATTCCGAGTGGAGTATACTCGAAGAAAATGTAGTCGAGGCTTTTGTTTGTACCCTATGAACGACCTTGCCAAATGAGAGTGGAGGGTGCGGTTGTAGGAAAGGGAGGAAACCAGTAATTTTATATTCAGGCTTATACTCATTATTTAAGGTTATTCATGTTAGATACAAAGAACACCTTCATCTTTTTGCAATGAAGAAAGTACCGGCATTACAGTCCTTTGGCGGTTGGTCTCCAATTCTCAAAACACCAATAATTTTTCCCCACAGTTATGCATAATCTGCCAACTTTGGCGCAGAGAGGGTGTCGCCTCGTCAGCACAGCGAATCCCCACACCTGTTAATTTCGGTTTTCTAGACCGGAGCCATTACTTTTCCATTCATGTAGCTCCTCAGTTATCCTCACGAGGCTGAGTGGAGCCCGTTCCAGACCCACTACTTCTTAGAAAATCCGGTAGCGCCGGGAATCGAACCCGTACCACTGGATCTGTGGACAGGAACTCTGACCACTAGACCACAGAAGTGGTCTTACACTATGTGAATGATATATCGATGTTTCTTTTCCAGGTTCGATTATCACATGTTTTACGTTTTAGATCCATTTGTGATCTATTTACTGACTCTCCCTCGTAGAACGCACTGGAATTTAGGGCTCATGGAGCCTCGAAGAATATGGACGCAGGTGTTAACATATAGCAACGTTATAAAGTAGTGAAAATAGGCTCACAGATCACAGAACAACAAGTTTATGCATAATTATTATTTTTGTCACTTTATTTTATTCTCAATAAAAACAATTTTGTCAGCCGCTTTTGTGNTCCGGTTTTTGTGTTTCTCCGCGTATGCTCTGATGACTTCTGTTACATATGGTATGCTTAGATCATTGTGTATGATAGTCTTTGATACGTACCAGGAGCATTGACTAGTTTTCTTAGCGTTTTGGATTGGAAAGTTTGGAGAAAATTTTTGTTGGAAGGTTTGCTGCATCCCCATAACTCTATCCCGTAGGTCCAGACTGGTTTGATTATTGTTTTGTATAGGATTGTTTTGTTTTCAAGAGGGAGCTGTGATTAATCTGATCATATGAATGAAAACACAGAAAAGGTACCATATCCGTGTATATAGAACACAACAATGGAGATAAATTTGAAACGTAAAGTGAGAAGAGGCGTTTGCTTGTGACAGTATAGTAAAGCAGCCGAGCAGAATTTGCAATGCTGAGGTGAAACTTGGACCGAGAAGAGAAATGGGGAGAAAGCATATAAGCTGCAGGTATGAGATTTAGTAGGTCCCCTCCCCCCCTAGAAGTAACATTGCAAGAGAATACCAAATAAAAATGAAATAAATCTACCGCAAAATTATAATACAGTAAAAGAAGTGAAGGAAATATAAATTAAACTGGAATTGTCTTGAAAATACGATGAAAGATAACCAAACTACCAGCACGTAATCCCAAAGGACAGGAAAGCGTGAGAAGATAACGAAATTTGGTGGAGAGATCAGTTTCAAAGCTTAACAAACATCGGAAAAAGCCTGTATCCCGGAAACCTTGAACTGGATGTACGCAGCCTTGCATAGTTGAGAAACATACGTTCAGCGGCCTATATAAGGTGTATTTGTCTTAAAAGCGGATTGTTCAAGGAAATATTTGGACCTAATTTGGACGAAATTTTGGATATTACTTTACGAGGAACTTCTAGCAAATAAAAAAATATTGCATTTAAGCGTCATATTTTGTGTGTGCAACTTAGCGTTATGTTCAGTCACCACAATAGTGTGTAACTACAGCGGTCGTCAGGTACATTCAGCTTTTTACTTTACTGCTATTTCTACCTACACTGTAGTGTAGTGTTACTGCCTAACACAGTTAAGCAGTAATATTATATAACGTCTTCCACGTGTAATATATTGGCCAGTGTAGGGAGAAATAGCTGTAAAGTAAAGTGAAGGTAGAAATGTACGTATTGATCTGAAGATCGCCAGAAAGGGCCGAAACATGTTTTAACATATATGCAGTGTAGTTGTACAAACTGTTGTGGTGGGTGAACATACACCACGTAAGGATGAGTTCGTACAGATCAATTACGAGGGTCGTACTGAAAGTCATGAGCAACAATTTTTTGTAAAGTAACATGCTTTATTATTGACAAACCAAATACACCACCTCAATCTAAAGACATTTCTTTATTTTTCCACATAATTGCCACTTCTTTGTACACATTTCTCCCAGCGTTCTGGGAGTTTGAAAATTCCCCTTCTATAAAATTCCGTTCCAGCCATCCAAAAACACTGACGCACTGCTTTCTGAATTGCCTCCCTTGTCTCAAAACGTTGTTCACGCAGCTGATCCTTCACAAATCCGAAAAGATGGTAGTCGGAGGGTGCCAGATCAGGGCTATAGGAGGGGTGTGGAAGAACTTCCCACCCCATCTTTGCAATTGCTTCCAATGTGAGGCAAGTGGCGTGGGGGCAAGCATTGTCATGCAGGATGATGATGTTTCGTCCCGGACGTTTATCGCGCAATGCAGAACGGAGCTTGTGCAGCGTCTGGACATAAAGAGCAGCATTGATGGTTTGCCCAGGTTACAGGAATTCGGCCAGAATAAACCCCTCTGCATCCCAGAAGACTGTGCCCATCACCTTCGCAGCTGATGGCACTGTCTTTACCTTCTTTTTT
>NW_019733904.1:26228-57728 GCF_002891405.2 Cryptotermes secundus
GCCATTCCATACTCTGCCGTTTCATTTCAAGCTCGAAATGGTGAAACCAGCTTTCGTCACCTGTCACAATACAGAGCAAAAAATCATCGCCTTCGTGTCGATATCTCTGCAGCAGTTCTGAGGTGATGGCTTTTCCCTGACCTTTGTGGTCTTCGGTCAGTAACCGCGGGACGAAACGAGTACAAACTTTTCTATAGCCCAAGCTTTCAGTCATCTCCTGTACTGCATTGTGCCATAGTCCAAGTTTTCGGGCTATTGTGTCCACAGTCACATGCCTATCATCTTCAATGATCTCATCCACTCTTTCCTTGTTACGTTCAGTTGAGGCTGTTCGAGGACGACCGCTCCGAGGCTCATTTTCGATGCTGGTGTTCCCATCTTTAAAATGTTTCACCCATCTTCGAACACTGCTCGCACCCATGCACACACTTCCATAAGCATGCTGAAGTCTCTGGTGAATTTCTGCAGCGGGGATTTCCTCTTTCACAAGAAATTCAATGACAGCACGCTTGCGAAACGACATATTGTTGTCGGCCATTTTGTTAGGAGTGATGCTGGTCACGTGATGCAAGCTATTGACGTCCGAAGACACTCGAGGTTAACACAACAGCTGGTTCCCCCTATCACCATACTCTCTTTCGTGTGCTGTGTGGCGGTTTCGTTTATTGCTTCAAGGAATTAAATATATTGGAATTGTAAAGCGTGGTACATGAGCCTGAATTGCACTCAGAAGGCTGTTTTTGACTGCGCGATTTGAAATGTTTGCAAATTCCGAGATTGACAGAGACGGAAGATGTCTCGTGATTATGAGTGTTGAGAAATTAAGCCGATGGTGGCGTTAGCGCCTGAGGCCTTCTGGTGGATGACGCGGTCAGGCTTGTGTGGACGCAATGGACACCCCAGAAGAGTAACATACGCTGAGCGACAAAGCCGCGACCGGTTCGGTCCTCGTGTATTTAAGCCAGTAGGCGGTGAATTTAGTTGTATTCATGTATCGGAACCAAAGGAGACTTGGTTACGCCCTCCGGAATCAGAGAGAGAGAGAGTGTGTGTACAAAAATACCAAATTGTAATAACCAAATAAATAAATAACTTGGTGCTGATAACTGCAAGGGTGTGTGTATTAAGTGTTGTGCTCCTGTTTGAGCGAGGCCTGTAAAGACCCTGAGAAGGTTTCGCGTGCTACAAAAAAAAATAGAAATTTGAAAGTTGATTATGACACACCTAGTAGCCGAGTGTGTCCAGGTAAGAAGCGGGACGACGGAAGGCAGCGGGGCGTGCGACGAGTATAGCTGCCAGGGGCCAGCAGCTCTACCCAGCTCACACCACCTGGTCACGGAGCAACAGAGACAAAACGGCTACAGCTGTTCCCAGGTTGAATGCAAAAAAAAATTGTTCATGACTTTCGGGACGACCTACGTAGTATTAGAGAAGTCAGAGCATGGGCTGTGACATGTGTCTCCGATAAGGGAGACTAGGAATACATGCAGAATTCTGGCGGGAAATCCAAATGGAAGGCGACTCCTCCGTAGACCAAGAAGTAGGCGGGGGTAACATTAAAATGGATATTAAATTCTGTGATGAAGTCCGGACTGAATCCTATCGAATGGTAAGTTTGTCTTGACAATTCATATGCTGCTACCAGAGAGCTGGTTTCGTGTTCTTTGCAGACTGAACCATTTATAGGAAAGTCGGAGCCCTGCGTTCTCTCCTGAGCGTCCTGTAATCTTTTCTTTTCTTATCACTACACACGGAAAATGCGTATATTTAAAATCGAAAAGAGGCCACAGTAGTGGACTAAAATATAACTGTGAAGAATGCCGTCTTTTGAGATGTGGCGCCATGTAGATATTTTGTTAACCGACGTTTCGTAGGAACATATCGCCTCCATCTTCATGGTATAAGAAGTCCGCGAGCGATGAACCAAAGTTAGCAGGTTCAAGGCTCGCCGATTTCTTATACCCTGAAGATGGAGGCGATAGGTTCCTCCGAAACGTCGGCTAACAAAATATATACACGGTGCCACATCCCAGAAGACGGAATTCTTTATAGTCACCGCCGTGAAAACCTCAAATCTTACATGAAATATGACTGGTTACTTCTTTCGTTTCTTCACTAGTTCTGTTTCAGATGTTAAGAGGTTATTGTAAAGATATTATTCAAAACTGTAAAACGTAAGTCTGTGTAAAAGATCATCATAGCCAACGTCAACAGTTAACAGCGTAAGAATGCGGTCGCAAGGCAACAATGTTAGGCCTAGATGTGCTGATAAATGCCAGGTCGGCAGTGGAAAAATTATTCCGAAGCCAACTAGATTTTAGCATTTTAAATACCAGTGGTTATTATATGTACCATCTGCTTTAACATACTGTGATATGACGCCTGAAAGCCGGAATAGTTCATTGCTAGACGACAACTCGCTAACACACGTATCCGTGACAACGAATAGGCACGCAATAGTACACGAAATGTTCGAGGTGATGATCTCTATTCGCGAAGTTATGATTGCGTGTTTCCTAGGCAACGCGACAAGAAAATTTACGTGGATCTCGGGTTTTGACGAATATTTATTGGACGATCACTCTTTACCCTCACAGATACAACTATCCGCACTTATAACGCCTTCGGACGTTTCCTCTTTAGTGTTATATACTCTCGCACCGCTAATCTCGGTGAAGTGTCTTCTGCTCTGCTCGGAGCTGAACTGTCCTTAGCTCTTGTCGGATACGAACTCTAATGGTCTCTTGTGGGATTTGGACACTAGTGGTCTGAGACTGTCTCACTTTACGACCGACGGTCAGTCGGTCAGTCTATCTTGGCATAAAGCAGCCATCTGTGGCCTGCGACCAGATCGTTATTATTGTATGACCGTTACGGTCTTTTTGTGTGTGTGCGCGTGCGTGCGCCCTCTCTGACGAGAGGAATTGTCTGTCTTTTGTATATGCTGCTGGTCCTTGCCAGCGCACTACTGGTCTCTTATCGGATACGAACTGTTATATCCTGCACTCAGACTGAATTGGAAACACCTTGTCGAAGTGTTAATTTCGCCCGCTGCTATGTAACGAACCTCTTGTTGCCGCGGAATACATTTCGTTACAAATAACGGTGGAAACCCCACTGTTACACATTCATCTCCGAGGCAGCGATTTCCTAGGCTTCGCTGCCTAGGAATTGATAACCGTTGACTAGTGATGAACGTCTTTTAGTTCGGCTTTCGGGTAGCACGTCACATTATAAAAGGGAGGCACGTAATTGATTCGAAGGTTCTGTTCAGTAGTAAGTGAGTCGTCATTCGACATTCGTCAGTCGCAAGCAGTCGTAAGAGAACTGAGAAGGCAGTTCAGTAGTTCAGTGTTCAGCTGTGGAGGGCTAACCAGCGGACATCGGAAGCTGAAGAAGTGACCGATTCCTAAATCACAACCAAGTCAGTCACAGTGGAAGAAAAGACACCCCTAGTCCAGTAAGGAATAAAGCGAGTCTTTGACTTTAATTGAGAGTGATTGTAATAGCGTTGCCAGTAAATCCAATCATCCTGTCCCGAAGCCGTTATTGTTAGTCACGGAACCCAGGACACGTGACAGTAATAAAGCTCTGCATTGTGCCCACACAGCGTAGTTATTTGTTTCGTGTGGTTCTCACAGTGAACAGACATTGCTTCCCTAAAGAGAATTAGCAGGCTGATTTTTCAGCAGCGATGTAATGTGTTTCCTGTTAAATACGATGTGAATTGTTATGTTACTTAGAAGAAATCCAGTCCCCAGATGGTTAGCTGTGTTTCAGTGAATTAACCATGCCAGAAGTTTAATTGTCATACTCGGAGAGCGCGGGCCAATTTTGGGGAACTCGACGTGGATAATGTAGACATCTAATGTGCCTCTTTCCCAAATCGTGTGTTATACAGCTAAATATTTTTAACTGCCCATGGAGTAGCGTCTGATCTCGTTCTGTTAGTTAGTTAGTTATTACCAGTTGGTAGTTAGATTCGGCTGATTAGTTAGTTGGTTTAACGGAGAAGAGGATCTTTTTTCTTTGAACTATTGCGCTTTAAACTACTTCCGTTTATAGTTAGTTTAATATGTTTAAATCCTGTGAAATCTTTGTTCGAGGTATGAAACTATTATATCATTTTATAGTAACTTTGCTTTGAGATATACGAGCGACTGTCTCGTCAGAAATTGACGGTCTTCCAGTTCTTTTTTCGTCGTGTATTGCAGTACGACCAGATTCAAATTCCCTACACCACTTGCGGACGTTCTTTATGTCCATGCACGACTCGCCATACACTTCCACCAATTGACGATGCATTTCAATTGGTTTAGTCCCTTTTGCGTTCAAAAACCGAATAACTGCGCGAATCTCACACTTCGTGGTTTTAGTAATCGGGAGCTCCATTTCTAACGGCAACCGTGCCAAGACTGAGCGTCCTAGCTACGTTCGCGCATGTTGGTGGTATTTGGGGGAGTGGGGGAAGCAACGAATGCAACAGGGTTGCCAACAGCCGCACGAAAAATTACCCAGCGCTTTGGAGACCTTACTTTTGGAATCAGCTACGTAATATGGTAAGGTAAAGCTATCTCTGTAACAGGCGGTGGAGGCCTATGGGGTTGTGAGACGTGGGGGCTTCCACATTTTCCAGACATTCGATTCGGGGAGGCTGTCAGCCTTACGCACCGGCCGCCCTTTGCCCACAGGAAGATTCCTGGTACTCATTTCTGTTAGAGGTAGAGTCGATCCCAGGGCCATAGTGCGGCTGGAAGAATTGGGTCAGTTGAAAAATCCGATGGCCTCATCGGGAATCGAACCCGCATTCAGCGATTATTTCTGTGAAAATGGATGATTATAATTATTTGCTCCAAAGCAGCCTAAAGAACGTTACTTGATTAAGTGGACAGACAGCACTGAGGAATACCAGGATAATCTGAGAAATCGTTTTCACCGGATGCTACACTGTAGATTACTAAAAAGAGCATATATAAACCTAGAGGAAATCTGGGTTTAGGAAAACCACGATTGAGATGGTTTGAACAGCTTGTGTAACCTCGGCACGAGTCTAAATGGCCTGTCTCTTTGAAGGAAGAAGACGATTACATGCTTTTATTTTTATTTGGAAGTACAGTTAACACAGAATATGTATTTAGTGTATGATGCTTTTGTGGTAGCTGCAAACCTGACTATGAACGCGAAAAGCCAAGCTAACGCCCTTGTGACCTCTGTCATTTAGATGTCCAGTAGTAAGAAAAAATGTCACATACCTTGAAAGGTAAGTTTAACTCTAGGGTCACTGCTTCAGTGTAATGCTTGCCTCTTCTCTTTTGTCTGTACAATTATTTATGCGGGCGTCAACCCATCCGTCTCATAAATCTTGCTACGAAAACCGAGCCGCGTATATCAAGACGGACGTTAATGGATTCTGAACATTTCTGTGGCGTTGCAACAGTTTGCTTGAGTAGTCGAGTGCAAACGGATTATTTGATATGAGCGTCCGCAGCTAAAGCTTTAATTGATCTGAGGGTGCAGTTATGATTATCATGTTGTTATTACAGCACTTGGATACATGCGCGCTCACAATAATAAATCGTAGGTCATTTATTAATTTCGTCGTTCAGATTTATTTCTTCCTCTCATAGACTTCTGCGGGATAATTCACTCGGAGGAGACCCTGAAATAATTAGTGTATATCACGCAATAATTTACTGATGGAAACGAAACTTCTCAGCGCTGTGTACTTTCCAGCCCCGACCCCCAATATCTGGCCGCGCCATAGCTCAAGCGGTTAGTCGCTGGCTTCTCACCGCGGCGGCCCGGGTTCGATCCCCGGGTCTGGTCAAGTGGGATTTGTGGTGGAAAAAGTGGCGCTTGGGCTGGTTTTCTCGGAGTACTTCGGTTTCCCCTGTCAATCTTCATTCCACCAATTGCTCCACAATCACTCTCACCTATCGTCTGGGGCGGGTACAATAGGCCAGAAGTTGCCGCAGTACAAGGGATTTAGTCCCACCCCACTACCATTAAAAAAACAATATCTACTTTCCCAGTTCTTTCCCACATTCTTCAGGCGAAGGAAAGTAATTTCAATAACTGCCGTAACCCAGTTATCTCCACATTTCAGAGGTACTCGTCACGTTTCCTTTTTATCATTAAATTATTACGTGATTTAAAATTATTAATTCGGCGTCTGCGAATGAATTATTCCGTATTTTCATGTAGTATGTACGGTATTACCACGCCTGACGAAAATAACGGGTTCTGTATAGGATGGATGGTTTTATTGGCACTTCGGTCACAAGTTCTCTTAATCACACTCAGTTATAACACTATCGCTATTCTACACACATTCAGTTAACCGTTGCACACGCACTAGAATTCTCCGTCTTCACTAGTCGTCTTCTGGCAACGGATCTCAACACAGAAACTAGCACTATGAAGTCTTCTTGCCGTTTCTTGTTCAATCACGCTGGAACCTCGGAACTCAACTAAAACTTAATCTACTACTTCTCCAGCTTACTTCTTGAGCTATGGAATTCTCACTTATGTAGACGCAGCACGGACACTTATCACAGAAAATACATGTCACGTGAGGGCTACACATTGTTGCGGTGACGTCATTGCACATGCGCCGAAGTGTGTTTACCGAACCATTTCCTAGAAACGGGTTGCATAACCCTGTTGTTGTAGTGTTGCGTGTTGGACAGTGTTTACGGAGCCGTTGCCTGGCAATGCGTTGATCAGATTCTTTACAGTATTAATACAGGTGTCGGAAAATTCATTGAGCATGTCCCTGATAAAGTTTGTTTGCAGAGTTAAAGTCGTTGATTGTATCAATAGTTTCTACAATAAGAACTATAATTTTTGTTTATAAACTTTCGCCATTTCAGGTTTGAACACGACAAACAAAAATGGCGTAATGAGAAACTTATTCTGCCATCGCTTGACGTTTCACAACCACGATCCGAGGCTATGCACTAACGAAGTTTCCCTGAAAGGGTGAATATAATCGTCTTTTACTTGGAAGAAAATGGCACAGAAATTGTATCAGAATTTGAGTACAGTAACCTACACGAAACTACGAGTATGTACTTATATCTGCACTACTCTTCTTGGGCAGCTGGTAATTGTTCAACTTGCTGAGAAATGCCCCAGTGCTGTGGAACCCGCTGGTTCAGTACCGTGCTCACAAAATAATTTTCCCCAGTGAACTCGTGTCGATCTTTCCCATTGTTATGTCAGGTACTGCTTGCCCCTAACTCCTGCATTTTTTCTGCCTTACATTTTCCCAGTTACCGGGCCACACAGAAGAGACCAAAACGCTAACATACTGCGAGTGGGTTTCGTTGTGTATGTATTCTAATAGATAATATAATCTTACAAGCTTGAAATCCTATAAATAATAAAAGGAGAGTCTGGAGTACTGCGTTTCGGTAATAATTCAGTATTTGTATGAACAAAAAAAAAAATAAAAAATATGCTTCTTTACTCCTAATACATAATTTGTTGCATTACAAAAGAAATGACAGTTTTGTGTTCCTATTGTTCTATTGCGGACTCGCAAGAAACACAGCGGAAAATCAATAAACCAACCTGTTAACAGTTCTCTGAATTTAGTTCTGAACAGGTTTTGTCGCATTATGCATTTCATCACCTATACGTCCACTTTCCTTTTATGCCTACTTCCATGGTTCGGTCTGATGACTTTTTGTTTTTCCTTGACGCAAACCCTTCCTGGTTGCAACAAGAAATACGCAATAGTTGAATGACGCATTGCAAAAGGAAACAAGACCCTGCACAGAATTCAGTAAGAGTGTAAAGGTTTCCATTGGCTGCACCATAGCTCAAGCGGTTAGTCGCTGGCTTCCCACCGCGGCGGCCCGTGTCGATCCCGGCTCTGGTCAAGTGGGATTTGTGGTGGACAAAGTGGCGCTGGGGCAGGTTTTCTCCGAGTACTTCGGTTTCCCCTGTCAATCTTCATTCCACCAGTTGCTCCAAAATCACCCTCTCCTATCATCTGGGGTTGGTACAATAGACCAGAAGTGGCCGCAGTACAAGGGACTTGATCCCACCCCACTAGCAAAAAAAATAGGTTTTCATTTGCGCTCATCGTGAATTTACATGGGATATATTTCGGGTGTTGATCTTCTTTCGAGTCATTTGAAATGTATTGATTTTTCTTATCGTTTAAAGTAGGATTAACTTTTTTTATTTAAAAAGGTTAATTTGTAAATACAAACCACTCCGTCCAATGTGACATATAAGTTTTTACTACGTTAAAACGTATTTCCCTTACATGTTTCGGTCCTTACGGGCCATCAGAGGGAACATCATTGTGATGGTAGTTTCCAGTTTGTAATGATGTTCCCTCTGAAGATGGCCCGTAAGGACCGAAACATGTAAGGGAGATAAGTTTTAACGTAGTAAAAACTTATGTGTCACATTGGACGGAGTGGTTTGTATTTATAATTGTTAGTGTGACGGACCAGAATGAAACAAATCAAAAAGGTTAATTTGCCTTAGAGTTGCTATACCCTGTACGCATTCGGAGAACATAGCACTGAAATAGCAAATATTATATGCGTATACTGTGAAGTTATTTTCACCTACTCCTATTCCAGAAATACTAAAATTATTGTCATGAGTTAATACTCAACCACTCAAGGCATGGATGTCTATATGTGCGTTTATTCTGTGTTTGTGCTGTCCTGTGTTTAGGTAGCAGCCTTGCGACGGGATAGTCACTCGTCTAAGGAGTCCTACCGACTGTCTGATAGATTAAGAAACTGAAGAACAGGCCAGGGCCCAAGAAATGACTGTAGAGCCACTGATGAATGAATTGAGTTATTATTTAAACACGCAACCATGTAGTTTGTTTAATAGCAGAAAGTAAAACGAACACAAGCACGAACCTGTTTCGCTGCAGACACAAATGTATTACTGCAAATTTATTTTTGCCACCTTCAATCGGATATTATTATCCTTTTCACTTCTTTAAGTAATTGCCATATCGAAACTTTTTCGAATGCATGTTGCAGAAGTTAATGAGCTCAAGTATAAATCGTTCTGTCTTCTGGGATGCAGTCCTTTGAAATTCAACCAAGTTTCGGAGGAACATGTCACCTCCATCTTCAGGGTTTAAAAGTATGCGAAGTAAGAAACGGTCTACATGCCGCTATATCCCAGAAAATAGAAGATTCTTAACTAATGCTAACTCAGGTCCTACAACTTTGAGAATATACTCCCAATAAGAAATTTGATTGAAATCCGTTCAGTAGTTTCGGAGATTACTGACGGACGAACGCGGCTTCGTCGATATACAATCGTTTTGTACAAATAGTTCGTAAAACTTTTAATTTCCCGTCATGTTGAATTCCTGCAAAAGGTCAGTGCGGCCCTAAAGTTTGTAATCCTGTGCACATCTTCAGGTATTTTGTCGACATGTATTCTATAAGTTAGTAGGTTTCGCTACGTCAGTTTTGCTAATGTGTTCTGTATAAACATATCGATTCATATGCTACAGTTAGTGCCGTAGGTAGGATCGAGGATTACGGGTGCAGACGTCTCGACCTCCTGTGAAGTCTATGATGACACAACTCTTTACCTGACGCTCTTTAGTTAGGAAAATAAGGATTTAATTTCGAAGGGTCTAACATTCTATCAGCAACACTGCTGATTTTTTAAATTCTTTATCTTCTGTGTTACTTTTTATGTAACTTTGCGTTCAGTATCTTATATTATGCCGTGTCCAGTGGCGTGATGATTAGTGAGCACGAAACTGGACAATGTATGTAAGAACACTGCCATAGTCCAATTTAAGGGGTTTTTTTTTTGGCGCTACAGCCCCAGTTTGGGTCTAGGCCTACCTCCATGAAACTCTCCGTTTCACTTCGGTTTACTAGGTCTTACACATGCGGTAGGACTCCTTGGGCGAGTGATCAGCTCGTCGCAAGGCCTCTACCTGTAGACAAACACAGAAAAACGCACACAAACATCCATGCCCTGAGTGGGATTCGTACCCACGATCCCGGCTTCCGAGCGAGCGAAGACAGTGCACGCCTTACACCGCTCGGCTACCATGACCGGCAATTTAAGGTATTTACCCGGCGTTTATGTGAAGCACGGAGAACTATGAAAATCCCCAGTTATAACAGTCAGTCTCAGGGTCGAGATTTAAACTGGGGACCCTCTGAATACGAAACAGGAGTAATGGTGACTCGACCACAGCGTTTGGTGTGAATTGGTCATAAAATGTCATATTTCCTTCATTGATCCTTCAAAGCGCCGCTCGAAATAAAATCTTACATTGGGTCACTCTGGGAATAAATGATTTAGAGCCAAATTGTCACTTTTTATAAAGGAGTGACACTCACTTAGTAATTAATGTAATAGCTAGGCCCCCACTTTCTCAAGTTCACAATCCATTCGTAACATTCAGCAATGAAAATTGCAAAGCGGGTGTCCCAAGAATCTTTTCTAAGTTAAAACATTTTCATAAAAATGAAAACAGGGGATGACAGAGGGGCTGTTGCCGGCTGATTTGACAGCAACTAATACTAGCGCTTGCAATGCTCTCACTCAGCATCATTAAGATTTTACTGTAGGAGAGATTCCAATTCTTGTTAACTGTTCTTTCATACGATTCTGAAAATGAAATCCTAAATATTTATTGGGTGGAAATCATCTAAGACACATTCAGAATCCCACTGTCATCTTATGGAACGAAGACAGCTCGCAGATATTCTTTGTAACTGCTTCGGGGCAATAAAACTTTTCAACTGTGGGAAAGGCCTCCGTATTATAAAGTCACTTCGCCTCTACATTTTCTCCGCCGTTCGTCGTTCATTCAAAGAAAACTGACACAAAGACAGAGAAAGGGAAGCATTACAGGCAAAGGATAATATGTGTGGGGGAGGGGGCGGTGTACAACTCTCTGCACCAGGACAGACTCCTATATTAATATTTCCCCCATCGTTGGAGACGGTGAGTATGCATGTAGCCTATTTTAACTCCAATAAATTTTGATTTGTCGACTTAAAACTCAAATGAAACTAGATACAGCCGTTTCAGCATTTATAATACAGAATGTCCTACAATTATTCACCCCAAAATAGAAATTTATTGTGGACAAACCACTGGAGGGAGAGAGAGGGGTGGGAAGGACACAAACATAGGTGGAAACAATGGAAATTTCCTGTAATGTTGGAGGCCTTCATGTGCTGAACAGCCTGTGGAAGTCACGTTACATACATGCGACAATGTTACCTTTAG
Organism: Cryptotermes secundus; assembly: GCF_002891405.2. NCBI lineage: Eukaryota > Metazoa > Arthropoda > Insecta > Blattodea > Kalotermitidae > Cryptotermes > Cryptotermes secundus. The sequence goes on from NW_019733904.1 coordinate 37,482, forward strand.
CTTAACAAAACTTTACCTTCTGTTGGACTGTCATAGGCATGTCCGCCTATGCATTGCCGATATCCTCACTAATCGGAACTTGCTACTTCCTTGCAACCTTTGTCTCAAGTGGTTTGTTCGGAGAAAACTTTCCTTCTTGCGTGAATAATTATGGAACACGCTGTATATTGTAGGAGCATTTAATAAAGATGTGGATGTTCTGCGAAGAACAGTCTGTATATAGACCGTATACCTAACGGGGATATCTGCAAAAATTTGAAATTCATTTTACGGTACCTTCTTTATTTCATAAAGAAAGCGACGTTTATGATATCACCATGTTTGTGACGTTAGCCCCGTTCCCCCGACTCAGTATTGAAGCAGTTCACTGACTTTTATGAAGCTCCGTAAGAAGACGGCGTCACTGTAGCTGACCTCATCTCAGTAGCTTTGACCTTGTGACACGTGATAGACAATATTATGGGTCCATTCAGTGCGCAGTCTTGGTATTTTATATGGTGACCGCCCTTTAAAACGTACATGATTTTGGGCGGATCTGACATTTGGCTAACTGGCTGTAGATGTCTCTACACGGTTGTCTATACCCTGGGAATGGTATGATCCTCCATTCGAGAAGCTATAAGAGGCCTTGTCCGGAAAGATCCTATTGCAGAGCTAAAGAAGAAGATCTTGTCCTCGGCACTGAGCGGAAGTGAGGAGTCAACTTCACACCCCGCCGCCCGCTTTTACCCGGGAAAGGAGCCCCCGGTTCCCATTGGATATGGGGCTGGCTGGAACCCACAACCGGACACTGTGGAGGAGAAAAAAATTCTCTTGCGTTTGCCGGGAACCGTACTCGGGCCTTCCAGCCCGTGGCCCATGGGTGTACCAACTGAGATCATGAAGCAAATGATGTATTTGGAATATATTAAACTTAGGCTAAGTTGTGTCTCTTTAAGCTGATGAAAGTATTTCATTTTCTTATTGACGGTAATTTAGGAAGTACCAAGCGAAATATGATATAGTGGCACCTCAAAAATTGCAAGAAACTCTGCTACTGAATAATAACAATTATTTTAAATTGTTTCATTACGTAAACGTAGCAAGAAGAAGGTATGAGAATAGTAGGTTTTACACTCTTTCCGCCATTTTAGTTACGGTACGACCAGAAACATTTGTGTAAGAATCTTATGACCCTGCCTCTTTCTTTTGGAGTCATGAACTTGCATTCGTACGGTATTTGGAATACTGCAAATTCTGAACTGTTTTATAAGTAGAGAAATACGTTGAACTCACTGGCTGATGACAAAGTCATCTTTTCGGCACTTGGTAATAGACCCAGTCTACATCCGGGGCACAGGCTTTCATACGTAATTAAGAATGTTCCTGGTGCTCCACAGCCGCCACACGCGAATACATGAGAAGCATCAACAAGTGCGCGAGACTAAGGCCGACCTCTCAAAGAGGATGCGTGGGGCGTCACAGTATAAGTTGTGACACAATTTACAAACACCCCTTTCGTTTGCCTTTTGGTAGATGAAAATGAATTTCTGCTGGTGGTTTTGTTCTTACCGTGACCGTTAATTGGCAGCAATCCAAATATGTTACGCAACAAAGTAAATGAAACTCCTCTAAGAATTACGACACTAAACACTGCTTTCATCACAATGCGTACAAATGTCGTGTTATTATAATCAAGTTGTGAGAAAGTTGATCTGTTTTTAATTGGGAGGAGGTTATATAGTTTCTCGTTGCCTGAGCTGGTATATAGGCGTGCCCGGCGCCGATCAAAACCACGTCCTGCTGTTTACCATTCATCTTTACATTTTAGTTAACGCTGTGTAACCTTTAGACCTACATTTGAAGAAATAAGAACGAACCTGTTTTGGAAGTTCATTGCCAGCCTCGTGATTTGGCCCTTTTGCAAGTATGACAAACACGCATTCGGAATAGGTGCCGGGATAGCTCAGTTGGTATAGCTACGGGATGGACAGCCGAGGTTCGATTCCCGGCAGGGGAAGGAGATTTTTCTCTTCTCCACAGTGTCCAGACCGACTGTGGGACCCGCCGAGCGTCCCATCCAATGGGTACCGGGGGGGCTCTTTTCGCGGGAATAAAGCGGCGGGGACGTGAAGCTGAGCACTCACCTGCATCTAGTGCCAAGGTCAAGAATGGTGGAGCTGTCATGTCATAGTGCTTAATGAATTAAGCACAGACATCTTAATATTTTTACCATTTTGCTTTCGGCAAATCGGTGTAGGGCCCCACCCTCGATAGCAGAAGACGTTGCACGTCTGCTCTTCCGAACTACACCATTGTCGCCCATTTCATTCGGATATATGCACGTGACCTGTGAAGCTAGCCCTGACCGGTTTTGTAAGTACACACTGTGCTTTCTACGCAAAAGTTCCGTTCGTTTTTACAGCACAGAACAATCCAGGAACTTGGAATGGCGCGAAGGAAGTACTAGACATAGCCCATGCTTGTATCTTACACATTCGTAGCTTTTTGTACTTTCTGTAGCTTATGTAACGATGCTGTAATTCACTTCGGCTATGTAGCGTCGAATGATCAGATAGTAATGAATTATGCCATGGCCTAATTTGAGGTGCTGTTCCAGCGGTGGCCTGGAGAGACTGCGCGGAAAATCACGAAAACCCTCAGTCATGATGGTCTGTGTCCCTTCCGAGATTCGAATCCTGAATCCTGAATAGAAGTCAAAGGTGTCACTTCTGACAACAGTCTTATTCTTATCATCTCAAGATAAGTTATGAAAGGGGTGCACGGTTTTTAACAAGCTGCTGAAGAGACTGGGCTTAAGAAGGAAGTAGCGACAGGAGGCTGGGGCCGTGTCATACCTCAGACGTTGGTCCCAGACTTCGTACCACGGCGCCCTCGGTCCGATCCCCAATCGTGTCACGTGGGCTTTATGGTGGACAAAGTCGCAATTTGGCACGTTTTCTCCAAGCACTTCAGTTTCCCCTGCCAATTTTCATTCCACCTAATGTTCCATAATCATCTATTATCCTGGGATCGTACAATGGACAAATTAGTGGACGAGTACCAAGTTGACGATAATTGAGGAGCTAGTTCAAAGAAATAGCGGCTCCGGTCTAGCAAACCGAAATTAACAACCTTGGGGATTCGTTGCGCTGACCACGCGACACCCTCTATCCGCTACAATTGACACTAAGTTCGCCGACAAGCGGCTGTCAGTCAGTCGGTATAGTTCGCTTGCGGACTACAGGCACGGAGTGTTTCTTGCGCTAAGTTGACNATAATGAGCTTCACAAACTTAAACTTAAATGTAGAGACATTTCAGAGGAGGAGCAGACACTGAAAGCATTTGAGAACGCTGCTGAAGCGAATGTTAAGACCTAACATGAACCTATATAAAATTGCTAATAGTGTAAATCTTCATAAATCAAGCATTTAATATCAAAATACTCGTATTCTTAGATGAGCGTGGATTGTGTTTGCCACTGGGGAACTGAGGAGAACATTTCGACCCAAGAAAGAGGAAACGGAGGAAATTGTTTAATGAAGTTCTACGTAGTTTGCATTCTCCGCCAATTATTGTGACCGTGACGAGGTCAATCCAGCTGAAATCGGCGCAGCTTTTGGGATCTGAGAATTCTGTACAGAATTTAAGTTCGAAAACGCGAAAGAAAGAAACCACTTCGGAGAAAAAAGCTAATATGATAGTATAATATTAAAATGAATAGGTCTAACGAAGAATTGGATTCGTTTCGCATGGGATAGGGTCCAGTTGCTGGCTCTTGTGAAAGTTCGCGTTCTTGAAAGGCGTGGAAATTCATTGTTATGTAAGCGACCATCAGCTTCTCAAGGATTCATATTTTGGTGTTACATCAGAAACATTTCACCTAACGTGCCACGTGGAACTGATGGTTCCGTCGTTCAGTTAATAATAGATTTCCTTCGCCTTACTCGGGCTGTCATTTAGTCATTACCAGCGCAGGAAGTCCGTATAATCACAAGGCCAAGCTGGATGGTAAAGCATGCTCATGTGGTTCTTATGTATGCTTACGTGTCACCTGCGGGCTGAACGACTCGGGTTTGATTCCTAGTATGGGCAGGATTCTTCCTCTTTGCCGCTGCTTTCAGTTCCTTAGGCAAGGAAATTAAAGTATTTTGGAATTACTTTTTATTCGAAAGTCGCCTGAGATGAACGTGTAAACAACACAGCCAACAGCCCTCCTCGGATACCAGAGCAACTTCTCCCATCATCACACTATACTCGTACGTGATACACTTTAGAGCAGTCACCTGGTGATTGCGTAGCCTGAGCATATATGCATTCATCCATTCATCATTGGATCTACAGCCTTTTGTTGGGCCCTGGCCTCTTCTTCAGTTTCGTAATCATTTTTTCTTACACAGACGGTAGGACTCCTTAAACGAGAGATGAGCCCGCCGCAAGGCCGCTACCTACGCACAGCACAACACAAACACAGAACAAACATCAGCGTTCAAGCGAAGGAAGACAGTTCATGCCTTAGACCGAACGGCCACTGTGATCGGCTGAGTTTATATTACAAACTACAAACAAACTCCGTGGCGTGTAGACCGCAAGCGAACTATACCGACCGAGCGACCGCCGCTTGTCGACGAACTTTTGCGGATAGTTGTCTCGTGGTCAGCGCAACTTATCCCCACGGCCATTAATCTCGGTTTTCTAGACCGGGGCCGCTATTTTCTTGAAATAGCTCCTCAGTTATCCTCACGAGGCTGAGTGGACACCCTTCCAGACCCACTACTTCTCAGAAAATCTGGTAACGCCGGGAATCGAACCCGGGACCTCTGGATCTGTAGCCAGAAACTCTGACCACTAGACTAGACTACAGATCCAGTCGAGCTTATATACAAATGTAAAATCCAAAAACTTCAGATGATACAAAACATATGCCTGAAGACCACTGGAAACAACAAATGTCAGTAGCTTACATTTCTCAGTTCCTAAACTTGGACAGTTCCCAAAAAGCATCCAGCTGCAAATACATACGAAAAAGTGAAGATCCACCCCAACTAGCTAATATGACAGCTCTATGAGGAACCTGCTGATTAAAACTCTGTTACTATGCGTAAGAAACTGCGGTATATTCTTTTGCGACGAAGTGAATACCGAAGAAAACAAGAAGGAACATGAGGACATAAAATATGAAGAAGGGGAAATAAGGAGAGAAAAGACAAATAAATAAACTATATTAAAAAAGACGGAATTTGTATATTCAGGCCTATTAACGTACGCGATGCGTTGAAAAGGATGGTACAGACATCTGAATAACATTCGCATCTGCTGACCGACAAGGAACCGGCGGGAACTCTATGTTGGACTCAATACTGATGTCTCACGGCAGTTGTGCTGACAACTTCAGCTGGGCTGCAAACAAGTCATGTTGTTTTTCTTACGCTTGAAGCTGTTAAATAGTAATGTCACGTGACTGAGTGTGACTATAGACGGGGTTGCATTGGTAATTGAACTTATTTAACTCTTGCAGACCGTAACTACACGTAACTATAGCGCTATTGCTAATTCACACTCTCTGCAGTTCACTACAGTATGTACGGAGTCTTCTCGGCTGTCTCTGCTGGCTTCACAGTTCTTGCCTTGAACAAAGATGCCATAGTAATGCGAGTATAAAGGACATTTTGGGTATGAGATTACCAAGCGCCGTGTGTGTGTGTGTGTGTGTGACAGAGGGAGAGAGAGGGACCCCCTTCGGTTCAAAATTTTACCCAGGTGACCGACTTTCAAGAAATTTAGCGAACGTTATGGCATTGTTTGACCCCCAAACCTTGTAAACTGCCACGTGATTTATTTATAAGTAGGAATATATTCCATTCCTTTACAGTCGGTGGTGTGTCACAGGGAATAGCATGCTTCACTTGAAGAGCGAGCGAAACTTCCAAAAAAGAGAAGGAATCCAGTCAACATCCCAGAATTTAAGTAATCAAATATACATTCTACCTCTTTGTTTTCCTGATCCAGCAGTCTTGTTCCTCTCGAGTCCGTCTAGCCAACTTTGTTAATAAGATCTAATCTTTCGTGACAGTGGTACACTAATACAGTTACGCTTTTTTTTGGACATTGTCCATCGTCCTGATTTTATTTAAAACAACTTTTCAGAGAGTGGGCTCCCGAAAGTGGTTCAGGTGTGCGGAGATACGGACTAGCTCTGTCGTTGGGCCCAACTCTGTGGGCTATTTATCTGAAGACAGAGGCAGAGTCCAGTGCCCGAAACCTTGTTTTAAATGAAAACAGGACAATAAATAATGTCCAAAAAAGTCAATAGTTGTAGCAAAATTGTTAGGTACGGAGAGCAACATTTGAGGTCTGAATGTTCGCACTCCATCTTGCCAACAGCGAATGATCTCCAAGCGTCCCCGATCCCAAAGGACCTTCCACGGCCAGAGTTTGGAAATTGGCTTCTACAGGCTTATCGAAATATATGAAACCTCAGAGAAATCTGACACGATGCTGCATTTTGTCGGCATTCGGAAACTCGGAGAAGTCGTTAAGAGAAGAATAAGACAGAAAATATTTCAGCGAAGATGTTAGGGAAGAAGAATGTAAAACGTGAACTGGATTGAACTGTCCATGATGTGTACATATTGACCGTCTTCTAGTGCACTCAGTCTCACATGTCACTTCACTACATGTTTCGGCATCACTGTGCCATCCTCAGGTGTGTTATTTATGTTAAACTATTGCACTGCTCGCCGTCATGTGTCGTTTATAAAATGATTTAAAATGTACATTCTTCATGTACTATAATAAAATTTATAAACATTAAAATTTGTTAAGATTTATCATCTTATACGTCTTATTTCAAACTCGCGTATTATATCAATCTTCCGCTATGGGAAGTTATTTAAATAAGGGGAACGTGACGCGGTGACTTACGTGTGATCGGCTTCAAACGGTCAGNACTGAACTGGTTTTCAATCGTGATCAGTGGCTTTGGTATTAGCAGAACACGATCTGTGGGTTCCAGTACTCAGTTAATTAATAAAATATCGGGCTATCAGTCGTGTCAACTGGTTGAAACTTATCGGCTTTTCCAGGACCATCGCTGTCCTAATCATTTAGATCTGATGTGTGGCATGGTCACTTAGTCACTCAGATATGGCGCTCATAAAATGCACTACGCTTTCAGTCTGTCTGGACGCGGTAAAGTATAGATAAATCTGCTCCTGCAAGGAATCAAACCCCGGCTCCCCAGTTCAGCCTAGTCGCTATACCGACTGAGCCACCCCGCCTTGCATACTAGGTAATAATGAAACAATGAAAGATAATATTAAAGTAGACGTTAGGGAAGTAGATTGTGATGGGTTGAGCTGGCTTTGGTGTTAGCACTGTTGAATCTTTGGGTTCTGATAGAAGGTTAACTGACTGACTCGCTAGTTATATTAAATATGACACTCACATAAAATTTTCGACATTTCCATTGACTTTCCATATCCGCCTTATAATCACAGATTTTGCTAGTATTTTTTTAAATGTGAACAGTCGATTTGTATGTTAACAACGCTGTACGAACTGCTCGTATTGTATAGCAATGCGTGGGATGGGAAGGTTATCGTGGATGAGTAGATCAGGATTTGGATGGAGGCGGCCATGACATATATTCCGAAATTCTTCTGAACAGGCTGAGGAAGAGTATGAGAATAACAGGCAATAGTGTTGAGATTCAAACCGAATATCTTCCGTAAACAAGTCACCAAAGTACTTAGTGATTATGTAAGATGTGAGGTTTTCACGGCGGTGACTATGAAGAAAGCAGTCTTGCACCGGTTCTCACTGTCTTTTCGCTTGCGGATTTTCTTATTTTTCCTTCTACCCTGAAGATGGAGGCGATACGTTCCCCCGAAACGTCGGTTAACACCACATCTACACGGTGCCACATCCCAGAAGACTGTTTTCTTCATACTTAGTGATTGTTTCTATATGTTTAATATGAAGAGGAACAATCATGGAAGTGTCTTTCCATGTACTTGTCCGTTTCTAAGATCGTTTGACCGGTTGCACAAGGAAACGTGTTGGAACGTAGGATTGTAAAGGATGACACAAACACATTCGTTGTCCTAAAAGAAGACTCTTTCATGCTTACAACATTAAATATACAGCCCTAGAGAAAAGCTACTTACGTTTTATGTTCTTAAATTATTCATTTTTTCTTTTCACTGAAAGGCTTTCATCTCGTTTTATATATGTCGGCAGACAGGAAGATGATCCACCCTTGCGGAGCGCAGGCAGCGTGTAGGCCACGTGAGATCCTACGCAGTTAACAAGAAATCGATACGAGAAGTGGGGAACTCTTTAACACAATTCATTTTGCGTACTTGTTTGCCATTTTCTCACTGCCTGGGCCAGGAATATATACACGTAGTATCGCCAGTCGATGTGGTAGGGTGAATGTTAATTGTGAATAGCGAGGGATGTGGAAGGAAGCGGTCATTTATCGTGAAGAACTATGGAGGGAAGTCAAGTAGTTCGGAAGGTTACCAAAATTTCAGTCAGGGAACACAATACCCGTACCGGTAATCGAACAGGGTAGTTCGGAATGATCGTTCCAACTTTTGGAGACAAAAGAAATTAGAAATTCTGAGGAATGATAAAGTTCTCGTTGGTGTGCAGATTGGCATTTCACTGTCTTTCTGTCTATCTATCTATCCATCTATCCATACGTCTATTTATTTGTCTGTCTATCCATCTATCCGACCGTCTGTCTGTATCTTTTTACATATCTATCTATCCGTCCATCTATCTATCTAGCTTTTCTTTTTTCCTTTCTTTCTTTCTTCCATTCTTTCACACGAAGAGGTGCTGTAGCATGTCATTATTCACAAGAGATCTAAGTTATCGTTGTGATTTAATATGTCTCAGATATTTAAACTGTTAGTTTCATAAAAGCAAAAAAGAAGAAGAAGAAGAAATAGTGGATTCCAGTGGAGATGAAAGTTGTTGTGTTCTAATACACGTATTTTCTGTTTTAATTCGTTAGCCTCCATGCGTACGGTTGGGTATGAGAAGCCCCCATGCGTACGGTTCGATATGGAGCCCCCATACGTGCGGTTGGGTATGAGGAGCCCCCATACATACTGTTGGGCATGAGGAGCCCCATACGTACGGTTGGGTGTGAGGAGCCCCCACACGTACCGTTGGGTGTGAGGAGCCCCATACGTACTGTTGGGTATGAGGAGCCCCCATACGTACGGTTAGGTATGAGGAGCCCCCATACGTAGGGTTGGGTACGAGGAGCCCCCATACGTAGGGTTGGGTACGAGGAGCCCCCATACGTACGGTTGGGTACGAGGAAGTCTGAGCGGACGCCAAATTTGGTTCAGTGCGTGCCTTAAACTTGACAGAAGGTTTATAAATGTAAGAAAACTGGGGAACTGTGTGTTCCGTTTCTCTTTAGAAAGCGTATCTTCTTTAGGTGGTCACGAAGACCGTGGAACACAATCTGGCCAGGCGGCGCTAACTCCATCGCTTGGCTAACAGTAAGTATACTCCCATATCACATCATCAGTGTCTCTTCCAGTATTATCAAATAGTTCTCCGTGTTAACATTAACATATTGTGGCATGTAGACCCACTGCCTGGAAACGAGTTGACAAACACGTCACCGTAGAGATGGATTCTTGGAAATTAACACGTTAGGAAACATATTGTCATGGATACGACTGATCAACAAACATTTCTATGGATACCGATGCACTATATAAGAGGCCGTTCAGATCAAGATGACGTTATGCCTGTGTGGAGACGGGTTAGAATCCTTCCACCGTGACCATGCGAGTCGTAGGAGGCGACGAAAAGGGAAGTCTCAAATCTGAGACAGTAAATATTGTCGCGAGTCCCAAGGGACTCAGACCTGAGAAAGACTGCACTGGCATGGGCCAGCAGCATATACAAAAGGCAGACCCGTCCTCTTGTCAGAGAGGGCGCCCCACAAAAACAAGACCGTCAGAGTCAAACAGTAATAATAAATATCTGCTCATGAGCCCCAGAAGGGGCTCGACACCAAGACTTACTGACTGATTGACCGTCAGTCGTATTGTGACGGACTTGAACTTGGAGAATGAAGTTAGTCGTAAATCAGAAGTCAGCCGTAGTTAACTGATATTTCAGAATAGAGAGAGGCCAGCATGGAGCGAGTCCTAGGCCGTCATTTATTGTGAGTTATTGTAATTGAGAATGATTGCAAAAGATTGTAAAAGCTGTTAATGAATCCAGTCATCCAATGCAAACCCCGTTATTATTAGTCACGCAGCCATAAACACGTGACAGTATTTTATTCTTCAGGCAGTTCACACTTATGTGATTAAACTAAGGAAAATTGCTTACACCTGGACTCAATTTAATACGTGAACTTGTAACGCTTATCATAACTCTACTGCTTACGGGATAAAGGTATGATCTTTGTACATGAGTAACGCCATTTGTAACATCGACGAATTTCATATTATGAAGGTGTAACCAACTTCATGGAGCTGAGCCATTCTTGAGGAGCTAACACTCACTGATCTAGTCAAGAAATTCCCCGCTTTTTATGGGCCACGAGCGTTCAGTACCGTGTTCACAAGAGCCTATCAGTAATCCGTACCCGCAGCCACATTAATCGAGGGAACACTGTCCCATTCTATGTCTCTTTAAGATTCGTCCATACACACCCACGTCTTCAAAGTTCGCTCTTTGTTTCAGGGCTTTCGACCAAAATTTATAGGAAGAATTCTATATTTTGAAATGTAACTCCGCATAATGTGTTGAAATTCAGTCGACTATAGGAGGAACATGACACCTCCATCTTCAGGGCAGAGCGGCTCTGCTTGCTGCCTGCTTCATGGTGGTGTCTTGTTTGGCTTACTCTTCAATTGTAAAAATGGAGGCGACGTGCTCCTCCGAAACATCAGCTGACTTTCAACGGACTACACGGCGTTATATTCCAGAAGACAGAACTCTTCATAGTCACCGCTGTAGCTCTTCCATGCGTGCTACATGTTCCCCAGTCTAACCACTCTAACAATATGGCGACGAGAAAAGATGGATCTCATCATTACGCGATTTCTTCCTGCCTCCTGTTACTACTTTATGTTTCTTAGTCCGCCTATTCACCTCAGTTCCCTGTTCTCAGACATCCGTATTTTTCTCTTAATGTGAGAAACCAGATTTAACATACGTAGAAAGTAACAGGCAACATTTTAATTCTGTGTTTCAAGTTTTTCAGTGACCTGGCAGACAAAAGATTCTCCACTGCATAGAAATAGTAATCCCGCTGATTTAATGTGGGTTTGTAAAATTTGGCATTAGAGGAATAGGCCTATTAAAAGAAATAGGCTATAGGCCCACTGGCAGCTTATCTCAGTTTCCTTAAGAAATGCCGCGAATGTGTGCCTACAAAAAGGCTGGTGAAGAACTTCTGGTACTTTCTGAAATGTCTACAAGAGCACGCAAAAATACGTTTTCTTTTTAAACAAACTTGGAACCCGAGAAATTTCCACTCCGCTCTATGGACATTTTATAGGAAAGACCGTAACTGCTAGGAGACAGATGTAATTGCCATAAACTTGATTACGTAGAAATGTTTGTGCTGCCGGGAATTTTGTATTATAGTTATTTTAGAAAATAAACAAACCGCCTCGGTGGTCTAGCGGTCAGAGTTCCTGGCTACAGATCCAGAGGTCCTGGGTTCGATTCCCGGCGCTACCAGATTTTCTGAGAAGTAGGTGGTCTGGAACGGGGTCCACTAAGCCTCATGAGGATAAATGAGGAGCTATTTAAAGAGAATAGCGGCTCAGGTCTAGAAAACCGAAATTAACGGCCGTGGAGAATCGTTGCGCTGACCACGTGACACCCTCTGTCCGCAAGAGTTAGTACTAACTTGACCGACAAGCGGCGGTCGCTCGGTCGGTATAAGTTGGCTTGCCAACTACAGGCTACGCAGTTTTCTTTTTGTTTGTTTAGAAAGTAAACATCGAACTAAAAGCGACAGCACACTTAGTTTGTACTTGCTTGATTTATATACTCTGTTGCGCTTTTAATAATGTTCAACTCGATCAAGTAATTTTATGATATGGCAGCTCTACGTAGCACGAGTTCGTAGTTCCATTTCAGTTTGTTCCGATGCTTTCGTCATGGAATGGGCGGCATTCACATTTATTCCCCTTGTCTTGTTATTTATTCTTTACTTAATTTTACTGTGCAATTTTTAAGGGCGAGGTAGTTTGGCGCAAAACACAAACATCCAGGGTAATGGCTAATTTTGGGACAAAATTAATTAAAATATACCCCTGCGTTTAGTGTTATAAACATCATCCAACAGCCTCATCACTCTGAACAAACCGGCCTAATTAGTAGTTGAAATGCGGCATGTTCCTTGTTTGATAAGCAAATCCCTCGGTGCACAGTTTGTTCCATGTACACTATTAAATTCATTATACTTGCCTCAGAGAACTTAAGCTTTTTATACCTAATGCTCACACATATTGTGTTTATTCTTGTTTAAGGTATACTTGCTATCCTCGAACACGCGTCAGTTCAAATATCTTCCTCTCCCTTTATTCTGTAAGCTTCTTTCGCCGTTTCTTCGGCAGCCCCATAATCTTTATTTATTCATGTTCACTTCAGAATTCTTCCTTTCTTCTTCTCGTCGGCTGCAAATCCTCGGAAAGGCAATGCAGGTGCCATGCTGTGCATATCTCGAGTCCAGCTCCATAGCAACATATCGATTATTGATGCTGCGTCCTTTCTTAAACATGGTTGTCATATTCCATGAATATGCTACGCGCTTGGAAACCGCAGAAGGAATTTTACATGACGATTTTTAAAATTTTGTAATATTAAAAACAAGCATTCGGGATGTTCTCATGATCTAAATTATGCATTTGAAGTGCATCTTGACATATGTTGACATGTCAGCCAGCCTCTTCTCCCCTGAGGGGAGTTTGAAAACACTTCGCTACTTACTCTGAGGAAACTGAGGCGAATTATCTTGTATGGCGGCCTCCCACGAATAGTACTCAAGAAACATTGTCTCCACTGTCGACAAAGAGAAGACATGGTTCAAAACTTCATCAGCTAGTTCTATATTTTATTTGCTCTGTAATATATTTTATTGTTCCGTGTTTCTTTACAGCCATATTATCGCCTTCCTCTTCTCTAAGGAAATCCATTTGCGAAACTCAACGTCAAAAATTCTGCTTTAACCTCACTTTATATGTGAAGTGTGTACGGGGAAACGTGGCATTGGACGCATTACACGCCAGGAAGTAATGCCAACCTGTGAATGTTAATCGATATTGAATTCTCTGAAATAACTGCTGAATATGATTTCTGACCTGCCGATTCCAGTTCCTGCACAATGTTAGTCCGTGTGTCGCTGAAGTCATGGAATCGAATCTTACCAAAGAGTGGACGTTTTTATTTGCTTTGCATCAATGCCTGTAATCGAAGTCTTCCCCATTTTCTCTTTGTCTGTTTTGTTATGGGGGCACGCGATAGCATAGTTGGTTGAGGCACTATGCTACAAGCCGGAATGTCGCAGCTTCGATTCCGATGTCACTGAGTTTTTAAATTTACCTAATTCTTCCAGTCGCGCTATGGCCCTGGGGTCGACTCAGACTCTAACAGAAGTGAGTACCACGAACCTTCCTGGGAATAAAGGGCGGCCGGCGCGTAAGGCTGATAACCACAGCGCCATCTGTGAGTTGGCTGTCTAGAAAATTGGAAGCCTCGACGTCTCACAACGCTATGGGCCTCCACGGCCTGTTGCAGGGATAGCTTCACCTTTTTTACACGTTTTGCTGTGGCTAGTCCTCCCTCCTCAAGGGTAGGTGCCTCCGTTTGTGGCTTCTACTTGTTTTCTTCCCCCGGTTAAATCTACTTACTCTTAAGAAACATAGCGCAGTCAGTATAGCGACTGGCTGCAGAATGGACGACCAAGGGGTCGGAGTTCGAGCCCCAGTGGGGGCAATAATTTTCACTTATCCTCGTCGTCCAGACCGGCTTGGGGTTCACCCAACCTATCCAATGGGAAATCGGGGGCCCTTTCCCCGGGGGTAAAGCGGCACAAGCGTGAAGCTGCTCACTCACCTCCACCTACTGCCGAGGTCAAGAAATTGTGGATCTATACGTCCACTCCCCCATACGCCTTCATGTCGCAGTGCTTAATCAGTTAAGCACTTGGACAACTATACCTTTACTTTTAAGAAACAGCAGTAAGGAACGCATAGCCAGCATTCGGAACTGTTCTTCAGTTTCATTCTCAGGACGGACCACATCCCTGCTGTGCACCGCTCTTCCCATCCGTCTGCCAGTCTGTACGCATGAAGTAATTCGGAAACAATTCAACGGATGTTCATGTAATTTGATACTGGGGCGTATTAATACTGTTTATCAACATATACCAATTTTTTTTTTTAAATCGGACGAACCTAACCGAAAGTTTATGTTAATTTTTATGGCCATCTCCAGCGTAAATCAGTAAATATTTATATTAGTTAAAAATATTCCGAATAAACGTTGCACAGAAACATTAAATACGTGTTCTATATGCGGTGCAGGGCATGTAGCACCAAAGGGGGAGACGAGGAATGCGTATAGGATATTGGTGGGAAAGCCAGAAGGAAAGAGATCACTGGGAAGACCAAGGCACAGGTGGGTGGACAATATTAAAATTAATCTTAGATAGATAGGATGTGATGGTATGGATTGGATTGATCTGGCTCAGAATAGGGACCGGTGGAGGGCTATTGTGAACACGGTAATGAACCTTCGGGTTCCATAAATGCTGGGAAATTCTTGAGTAGCTGCAGAATTGGCGGCTCCTCCAGAAGGGCTCAGCTCCATGAGTAAGTAAGTAAGTAATTAAGTTTATATGCGGTACTTTTTTCCGTAATTGTTGGGATTTTTGTGAGAATGAAACAGTAATTGTTATGTTATGCGAATAAGTCTAATATTCTATATTCTGCCATCAAGAATGATCTTTAGAACACAAGCGAAGTTTACCGAAGGGTCTTATTTCGCTAGTAATCAAACAAGACTTCCTCTCAGCTGAATTTACAGGGCTACATTCAGATAAGCACATATTTATTTTAAATATAAATTAACATGGTGCTGCAGCCCTTACTCTGAACTTACTCGTAAGCTTCCTTTCTTTCTTGTCCAAACTTCGTTGTATAAAATTGTACTTCCTTTTTCGATGGATGGTTAGATATTAATAATAAACTACAACTAGATGTGTTGCTCTGTTCACTCACCATCTGTTTATCTGCCGGGGACGACAGCTCTTTCACATGCTGGGTAATCACTTGGCTTTGTCCCAATATGCCATTCATTCCAGATGCTTCAGGGAGAATGAATTTAGTTTGGCGGGTATGGCTTGATAAGCCCTGCAGTTTTACACGCCCCATAAATATGGATGGGTTAAATCGGGAACTTTAAGATATGTTAGAGAGGTACCTTAGGAACCCATGAGCCCTATGTAGGTATGACATTACTGTTATTTACACACCGGCGTGACGTACTAAAACAAAGAACTCACAATAAAGGAGAAAATACATACATTTTGTCACTCAACTGGAGACCGAATATACGCCTCCTTCAGGCAGTATTGGCAACTGCATTTCAGGAATAATAACTCACACCCTTAGGGTTAGAAGCCTTCAGAACATTGCCGATGGCGCTATTATATGTGGAAACACCAAAACAACAAAGCAACAGTTCCACACTATGAAATAGACTTCATAATCCTGTATTTTAGTATCCTGCTGCATTAGCTTTATCACGTGGTACATGCGCAACAAAGTCGTCAGTGCAGCTTCGTGGTATTTTGTGCGTCGTGTGTGTGACTCTCTCTCTCTCACACACACACACACACACACAATCCTCACACACAATAGACGCACAAAATACACACCCTTACAAAAGTGGAACGTAAGAAGAGTGCCACTGCACACGCCACTACATTTCTATATAATTTTAATAACATTTTAACATAATTGGATTAAGTAATAATAATAATAATAATAATAATAAGAGTGTTTCACTCGGGGCGGAACCCGGCATTTTGTTAATAACTCNAAATATCCCCACAAAAAATAATCAGGCGGCGTTAGATCGGGCGAGCGCGGTGGCCAAAATCCCCTGGAAATGACGCGGTCGCCGAAAAAAGACTGGATTTCGGCCATGCTTGCGCGTGAGGTGTGTGCTGTTGCTCCATCCTGCTGGAAATAGCCGATGGATAATTCCTCATCGTCCAGTTGATTCACAAAGCAGTGGACCTAACGTACGGGCAAGGACTTTCCAAAACATGGCGCGCCGAGTTCAATGCTGTCTGGACGCAAATGGTGGCCATTTCCAGCACTTCTTATGATGTCACCAGACTTCACGTGAACTAAGTCCACTCCAAATTTCATTGCAATATCTTTATTAGTATCCGAGTTATTAACAAAATGCCGGGTTCCGCCCCGAGTGAAACACTCTTTATATACGGGTACAGCCTTCTCCGGGCTAGGAGATACTGAACACAATGTTACAATTTACGTGAACCATATACACGTGACGGTGGACCCTATGTGGCCGAAACATGTCGTTTAGTTCGCAAGAAGACATGGAATAGGAAGTGTTTCGGCCAGAAATAACGAAGCTGCATTGAAAACTCTGCTGTGCGTGATGTCACATGGAAAACATTTGATTTAATTAAATGTCTCCAGTAACAAAATTTTGTTTCTAACAAACGTTCAGAAATGTTTCAGAAACTAAGAGTGACAGAAGAAAAGCATGGTCTGGCTTGGTAACTTGGAATAGGATTCTGTATGATGCAGCTTATTTCACCCAGGAAGAAAATCGTTTTGCCCTGTTGGCAGAAATTCATTGTTGTATTCTAGAGCCCATATATTCAGATAAATAGACAAATAAGTGTTTTAAAACCCGAAAGATTACTCAAAATCTCTGTAAATTATACGTTAAACTTAACATTAAACTTGAAATATGAAACCCGTTGCGTAAAATGTGTAACTCCACTCTTAAAACCCATCAAGTCTGAAGCGATGGGTAGGGATAAAAGAAAAAAGCTTTCTGGACCGTGAAGCTTTGCGTTATGTTTTATCGCACAAGCGTCAACTTCTGTATTTTACATTACTCTAAATTTTAAGCCTTTGATAATGAGATATGTACAAACTGCAGGTTCTGGTCGCTTTTGTCTGCTACTTAATCCATCGGTAGACCTACGGATTAAGCAGAGACATTCTTCATGAAGGGATTTTTATTCTGTTTTAAAGTAGCAGTTCCTACGAAGCTTTACAATAGAACTGTAGTTTTAGATGTAATATTTCACACTTGTGTTCTGGGCCAGCAAAACCTTGGTTTACCACACTCTTTCCAAGCAGCTGTCAGGTTTGAGGAATATTGTCTTCTGGGAAGTGACGTCATTAGTCTGATGTTTACTGATGTCCTGGAGGAACGCGGTGTCTCCATCTTCAGAATGGAAGAGTTGACGGGGGCGTCACATCTCAGACGGCGGTGACAGGGCGCGATTTTCGGTGGAGCGTCCGGGGCGGTAGCCCAAGAGCCTCTGCAAAACAGAAAATGAGTCTATAGGTTGTGTTGAGACATTTGCTTCTCTAAAATCACGAAAAGTTTATATTTTTTAGTTATTATACGGAATAATAACATCAAAAGAGAAATGCCGTAACCTAAATTTGTTGTTGCTGATAGGGGCCTCCACATTACAGTGACCAGCGGGAGAACCCGAACTCAGCTGCCAGGCCTGCAATATCTCACCCGCTCTCATGCACTTTACTTTCGTTACACCGTACATCGTTCTCAGACCGGACTTAAAATGACTCGGCTACCGCAGTTTATACATTGCCGTAACATGAAATGTCATTACTGTAATATTCTGAGTGTTGAAACCGTGTAGACTGGTTACGAGAGTTTTTGAGGAACGTATTGCGACAATTTTCTCGACAGTTGGTACCCACATAGGAGGCTACACGGTATCATAGCCCACAAGGTCACAATACGGATCTTCAGCGCCCTAGGAAACCTTAAATACTCATGGGCCAATTTTTATCGGTTCATTTTGGTTCAACTTTGAAAATTACCCTAGACACCCTCTATTAAAGGGTTGGACACACTTCAGCGTTCAATCTATCTGCTTAAATAATTTATTGGTAATTCAAATTTGATACACACAGAAAATTTACATGGATATCATTTCTGAGATTGTGTATACATTTTGTTATATAAGAAAAAGAAAAGTAGGCCTATTAGCACGCCCCGTCGTGCAGGAGTCGTTCTTAAAGCACTCACATTTATTTCTATATTCAAGAAATTCTCTTATTGTACAGAACCCGAAGGTCGTTGTCACGTTTAGAGATGCCTGTCGTTTAGCTACTTCTCATATGGAGAACTAGAAACGCATACAAAAGTCCTGTTAGAAATTTGAAAGAAAAGGACATCTTGGGAGACTTAAAACTAGATGGAAGGATCCTAGTAAATGTTAGATAAATGTATTTATAAGAATCTGAAGCCGTTAGTAGTTTGTCAACATTTACAGTTTTACAAACGTAATATCAATTTAAACTTCTTTGTGGTGTATGAGGAAGCATGCTTCCCTTCCTGTCTATCACTGGGTTTTTATCCGAAGTAGGATCGGTTCCGTATCCTTCGATATCTTGATCAATCGTAAGCAGCGGGAGACATATTTTTCAATTTAATTTTACCACAGTATGTGTATGGGACGCATGTATTCCATCTTGAAACTCTGCCCATATAGACGAAACTATGTGTATTTAATCAAGAAGAGGTTGCAAAACGTTTAATGAGACTGAGTTGTGTAGTGTGCTTGGATTTCCTGTGTGGAGATGCTCACCTTATTACATAAGGCAGCCGAATTTCTGGCTTTAACATCCAAAGTTTAGTGAGCAGTCCCCACTCGAGTAAAGTAAGGGCGACTTTACATTCCTGTATGAAGATTTAATGTTTATTTGTTTGCTCTGTTGCAGGGTGAAGACAACGTGGAGTATTTCCTTGGGCTGACTCCGAGTGGTATCATCGTCTTAAGGAACAAGAATAAAGTGGGGAATTATTACTGGTAAGCCGATATGACGTAACGAGAATGTTTGTGAAATATTGCCACGCCGTTCTCCCAACTGTTACTTCTACAGAACGTAATCCAAACCACGGGGAGCCTCTCCCTATTTCTCTCACAGTGGTACAGGTTTTCTCTAGCGCAGAGAAATTCTCATCCCCTTATTCTGTGCTGTTGCTTCCATTAATAATATTCTCTAAACATTTCTTGCCTTATATGTAACAGCACGCACCTGAGTCCGCTAGAACCTACGCGAAATTAATCTCATTGTGAAAATACTTGTACTTTACTATTCTGACGTTACGCGAAATTAATCTCAGTGTGAAAATACTTTACTATTCTGACGGAGAAAGAAATTTCCAGCCGCAGTTTTCCCTGTGTCGTTATTCATTAAGAATTTCCAGTAAAATAATAAATATATTGAGGCGTTCATCCAAATCAGATTTAAAAACCGTTTTCATATCAGAATACGTGTACCTCAGTACGTCAGGCTTCTGGCTTTATTTTTTGTTTGATGAATATTTAGAAAAAAATCATGAAAGCTAGTTTCATCAGTCAAGACGCGTGCAACTCTGAGTGACCAACATGACAGAGAAATGACATTTTGGCTCCATTTTAGGAAAATATCCACTCCAATAAAGTTGGTGCCGCAGAAAAATTTCTGTAATTAAATTCCAAAATAAGAAATGATTTTATATAAAAAATTATGTTTTTGTGAAGCTAAATGTCATTTGAATTTGTCGTTTTGTTGAAAACAATGTTGATAACATTAAGGGAACTGACTAGCTGCAGTCATACTGATTTCAAGGACAAATTTTTTCCTTCGCATTTATAAATGTGCATGTCTACTAAATGGGTTTTCAATACCGGCAAATATTTTGTACCTTGATATTAGAAACTGTCGTTTCTAAAAAGGAATTTCAGTTAGTGTACAACTTTCATTAATCAATTTTGAATGCTACGTAATTACTAATTATGTAGTATGCCAGAGTGAAGTATGTAAAATTACAACTTATTTATTTGACCGTCACAACACAACAATAAAAGAACTTCAAGGACAATGCCCAGATATAGTTCTGCTACATGTTTCGGCCACTAGTGGCCATCATCAGGCAAACACACTTCAACAAGCGTACACCACTGAACAGCA
>NW_019733904.1:57874-99594 GCF_002891405.2 Cryptotermes secundus
TTGCCGATATATAAAACTTCTAATGTATTGTCTATCGTATTGTACTCGTGCATGGTGTCTAATATGTGTTGGGCAAATTTGGAACTTTGTCCGTTTTTCTTTATATCACGTATGTGTTCCTTAAATCTGACATTAAAAGTTCGTCCCGTTTGTCCTATATATTTTAAAGGACAGTCAGAACATTGTACACGTAGTTTATGCACTCCACTATGATTATATATATCATTTTTGTTATCATTAATTTTCAGCAGATGTTTTATATTGTTTTTAGTCTGGGCATTGTCCTAGAAGTTCTTTTATTGTTGTGTTGTAACGGTCAAATAAATAAGTTGTATATACTGTAACACAGCAGGATGCATGAAATGAAAATTATGTAATAGTTAACTGAATCTTTATATGCCGTGCGGAATTTTTTTGTGTGTCTAGCTGTTTTACACAGCGCCTGGTTCCCCTGCGTTGCCTATAACATACAACTCATATATATAGTTTGAGTAAATTGTAGGTGCCAATGATGTCAAGAATATCCAGGTTTAGAACCTTATTTAATGCTGAGCCGTATAAAGTACTTTACATAAACTTTTTTTAAGGTATAGGTCGCCTCTGTTGTCCAGTGGTCAGAGTTCCTGGTTACAGATCGAGAGGTACTAGGTTCGATTCCCGCATTACCAGTATTTCTGCGAAGTAGTGGGTCTGGAACGGGGTCAATTCAGCCTCGTGAGGATAATTGAGGAGCTACTTGAATGGAAAAGTAGCGGCTCCGGTCTAGAAAACCGATGTTAAGGACCGTGGGAATCCGTTGCGCTGACCACGTGACGCCCTCTATCCGCTAAAGTTGGCACTAACTTCGCCGACAAGCGGCGGTCGCTCGGTCGGTACAGTTCGCTTGCGTACTAAAAGCCACGGAGTTCAGTTTAGTTTTTATATGCCTGTTATGTAGAATGTACGTGTAATATTCTCCATTCACAGATTTAGAGATTGTAACTGTACTAATAAAGCAAGACCATGTTACTCTCTGCAGGAATAAAAAGGCAGGGCTATCTTAGGCCTAGTCTTCTAATGCCAGTCTATTTGTTATTTAAGTGTTGGTGCAAGGAATCCGCTCTCCTTGCCTTCTGCAAACATACACATGGCTTTTCACTGGTGGGAAATATAAATTAGAGTGTGAACTGTGAATTCAAATTTTATTTAAGAAATGTGTATTCAAAGAACTTAATACCAAACGTTACAATTCATAATAAACTGAACTAAGTTTCGGTATAAGTAGGCTAATAGACTTTAAATTATTTTACAGGCCCAGAATTACCAAAATATACTTCAAGGGCAGATATTTCATGCTTCGAGTTTGCGACAAAAACGTGAGTACAATTCAAAATACTTTTCTATTTATTTTTATTTTTTTCCTTGGCACTACAGCCCCAGTGGGCCTAGGCCTACCTCCATGAAACTCTCCGTTTCACTTTGGTTTAATAGATCTTAAGACATTCGGTAGGACTCCTTGGGCGGGTGATCAGCTCGTCGCAAGGCCTCTACCTGTACACAAGCACAGAAAAACGCACACACACAAACTAAACATCCATGCCCTGAGTGGGATTCGAACCCACGATCCCGGTTTCCAAGCGAGCGAAGATAGTACATGCCTTAGACCGCTCGGCTACCGTGACCGGCATTCTATTTATTACTGAACAAAATAATTGAAGTGACTAAATTTTTTTGTCAGTCGGATGCATTCTCGTGGTTCATTCATTTCTTGCACTTATCCATGTATACTTGATCTCGCCACGGCTTGTAACTTAACTCGCAAACTTATTTCGGCTTGGTCAGCCATCATCAGCACCCCTTAGACCACAGTCTGTGTATCATTGCGAATTTTGCTGATTAGTAATGTGTCACGTATATCACACCTCTTGAACATTTACGCCCTGTTTAATGAAAGTTCCAGAAATATGTTACTTTGGTAAGCATATATTTTTCGTGTATGATTAAGTATGCTTTATTGCCTTGTTTCTTTTGGTATCAATAATTTCAATTTTATTTTAAGAGTGAAACCATTATATCATGCTAGGAGAAGAGAATGCATGCAATGTATCGCATTGTACCGACATGTTGAAATAATTGCTTGAGCTAGAATTCTTTAGTTCTTAGTATGTCGAAAGCAAATCAAATACAGCACCTCAACTTTACGTGCCTCGATTAATAAACGGAAGATGTTGGTCTCATTTCTTTCGCCCCGAAATTCTCAGAAGCGTTTATTGCCACTACATGTTACTGCACGAAAGCGATGCGCAAGTGCAAGGCCTGGAAGACGAAATACAGACATTTGAATACATGATCTGCTTTTGTATGGCCAGTATTCCCTTCTGGTTCATCCGTGCAGGTGGTTGAACAGCATTCACAAAGAGAAATAAATTACTTCGTTGATTGACATTTGCATCCTTTCTAATAGAACAACACGGGTATCCGTCAAGTCAGATTGAAACATAAATTTGTAGTTCATCAGCCGTAATGCTAATTGGATGAGAGAGGTGTGCGTCACATATTCGTCCGCACCCAATAAACAGTTGCTGGTATGTGGTAATCAGTGGGCCTGAACTCTTAAAGTGAGCGCATAATGGGGAGACAGTGTCCGTCAAAACGTTTAATCTCCTCATCCAGCTAAGTCATTAATGTACCGGGAACGCTGTAGACTTTTATTCATGAGGTTTCGGGCTTGAATCCTAGCGATTGCCGGCTTCATTGCTCTAGATTTGTCTTGTTCTTAACGCCGTCTCTCCATGCCTGGAGAGTACCCTTGAATAGGCCACGACACCTTACTATTGATGATAGCCTTCCCGTTTCAGTCGACGTAGAATAACTGTGCACCGTGAACAGCGAAGTATTATAATAATAATAATAATAATAATCAGTCATGAGGAATCTAGGTTACCTTGCATGACCTTAGGATAATTCAGTTCAATTCAATTCGTGTTTATTTACGTGCAAACTTAACAGCGCAGAGGCCAATTACAAAGTTTGCACGGGTACACAGAAATACACAACAATAAATAAAGAGCAAAATATAAAATATGAAAGCCTAATAATAATAATAATAATAATAATAATAACAATAATATGAGATTTGAAGTTCTCACGGCAATGACCATGAAGAATACCATCTTCTGAGGGTGGAAGCATCANTAATAATAGTCATTCAAAACCAAGGTCATCTTTTAAGGCCTTAGAAGATCCTGATATGCTGGACACTTAATATTCGTGCATATGTAAACATGAGAAGATGCTGTAAAATGTATTTGAATGTCATGTAGGACGAATATGAAGTTTCGGAAACACTTTGAGAATAGACGATCATGTTCCTATTGTGTAATTACATCATGTCACTTCGCAAAGCCGTCAAAAAAGCTGAAGTAGGCTGAATGGACAGACGTTCAGGAGTCGCCAGATCATTTCAGTGGGTTGAAGTGGAGGTTCCCAAAGCATGTGACGCACGTACAGATGGTGATATGAAATATTATCGGTGAAATTGCTTATAGATAGATGGTGCACTTTAGGGTCCCCAGTAGTTCAATCTTGTAGGTGACACTAATATTTTATAATTGCTGCGTTTACAACATGACACCTTTAAAAAAGTTTCGTATTAAAATAACAGCCAATTTTCCATTTCACATCCTCAAATTAAAACATTTTCGATCCGTCACCGTGTTTTTATTTTATATTTTTAATTTTTTAAGTAAATTTTATACAGGCAGCATACTTTTCAAACAAAACTGTACGAAATTACGATCCTCTGGGATGCGACGCCGTTTAGATAAGTGTCAACGTTTCATAAGAATATAGAGAAGTCCTCTGCCCTGAAGATGGAGGCAGCAGGTTCCAAAAAATGTAATATTAATATTAAAAGCCGTGAGAACCTCAGTTCGCACAAATATGCAAAATTCCAAAATCGTTTAAGGAGTTAGGTTGGTATTGATCTCTGTATTGTTCCTCTGTTATTCCTTTGTATGCTGCTTTTAAACCCCTGCTTATCCCCGTTTTTTAATGCTAGTGGGGTGGGACTAAGTCCTTTGTGCTGCGGCCACTTCTGGCCTACTGTACCAGCCCCAGATGATAGGTGAGGGTGATTGTGGAGCAATTCGTGGAATGAAGATTGGCAGCGGAAACCGAAGTACTCGGAGAAAACCTGCCCCAGCACCACTTTGTCCACCACAAATCCCACTTGAACAGACCCGGGATCGACCCCGGGCCGCCGCGGTGGGAAGCTAGCGACTAACCGCTTGAGTTATGGCGCGGCTTTAACCATTCGTTTGCATTTTTATGTCAGAGAACCACCAAGCTAACCTTATGATTGGCAGATTATAATCGTCGAATTTTCGGTTTTATTTTATGACGAAATGATCCAGGACTGTGTCAGATTTGAGGTTTTCACGGCGGTGACTATGAAGAATGCCGTCTTCTGGGTTGTGGCGCCGTGTGGATCTTGTGTGAGCCGACGTTTCCGAGAAACGTATCGCCTCGATCTTCATGGTAGAAAAATCCGCGAGCAGGGAACCAACTTGAGCAGATGGCTGCAGGTTCTACATGGCGCCACATCCCAGAAGACGCATTCTTCAGTCCAGAACTATGTTGTATTTTATTCCACTTTGCTAATTTGATACAATGAGAACGTTTAAAAAGCTGTTTGATTCTGAGCTATGTTTCCTTACTGTTTTAAGTATTTGATAAAGTTGGATTCCCTCCTTACTCGCTGGTGTTTAAAATGCTTACGGTCAGGGGACTGTCTGGATTGTAGTTCACTCAGCCTCGTGAGGATATGAAGGAGCTATTTGAATGGAGAAGTAGCGGTTCCGGTCTAGAAAACCGAGATTAACGGCCGTGGCGATTCGGTGCGCTGACCACGCGACACCCTCTATTCGCTAAAGTTGGCACTAACTTTGCCGACAAGCGGCGGTCGGTATATTTCGCTTTCGGACTAAATCCACGGAGTTCGGAGTTCTGAGTTCACGGTCAGGGGATGTGTCACAAGTCTGGACCTTGAGTTTAAACCTCAATCTAAATATGGATATTCACTCCCTTTTTCCTTCGTGTTGTCTTACGATGCAATGATTCAATTATAAAAGATTACCATTAAATTGATTCTGAGTTGGAATATACCAATTACCTCTAATCCGTGAACGACGACCAGATGTGAACTTACAGAAGCATGGAGTAACGCCCTTAATTTTTAGTTCTTAATGCCTAAAGAGTTATTTTCCCAAGTCGGTTACAAAGATCGTTCTACCAGTGTTATTTAGCGAAACTTATGCTGTTTGTTCAGAGAATCAGAAGAAACCCGTGAAGGCACTCTGTGGGCAGTGTTGAGTTGCGGAACATTAAAGCAGATGGCATATGCTACTTTTCCGTACTGTTTGGTACCCATCTCATTCTCCGCTATGCAGCTGTAGCACACGCAGAACACTTGTACGCAATCTGAATGTCTCAGTGCCTGAACTATCTTCGTCCGCTCAAACACTGGGATCGTGGGTTCGAATCCCACTTAAGACATTCATGTCTATGTGCGTTTATTCTGTGTTTGTGCTGTCCTATATGCACGTTGCGGCCCTGTGACGGGCTGATCCCCCTTTCAAGGAGTCTTACCGACTGTGTACAGGATTAAGAAACTTGAAAACCGGTCAAGGTCCATGAAAGGGCTGTAGAGCCATAGAAATTGATGTCTCAATGCACTGCATAGTTCACAGGAGATTGGGGTCGGAAGATAGGTTAAAGGGTTTGTTATTTGTGCTATGTAAATGCTTGATTAATCCTTAAGAGTAGGCCACGCTGCTTACTTCCATACCCTGCAGTTTCATTATTCATGATAATCATGATATTCGATGCTATTTAATCGGCGCTGTTCATAGATAAATCGTTAAATGAATTATGTAATGAGTGAATTAACCTGCACTCAGATTTTGACAAATAACGTTGATTTGTCTGGACCTGTCCTGCGCTTATTACTGAAGACAGCCACATGGAACAACTTGGCAGACTCATACATTGAAAGCACTGTCGATTCTTCAACACCCTGTATGTGTTGAGCCTAAGATCACTATACGATTAAAATCGTTACTGCAACAAAATTAGTTTGATGTGTACAAGGCATGACCAAGCACTGGTTATCTGCCTGTCTGCACTGACGCAGTGGGTCTTTGACCCACGGAACTTGACAACGTGCTAAAAAAAACTGCACGCCAACACCTTTCATTTTTCACCGTCGAGATCAACTTTTCAAGTGTCACTATAATGTCATTTTTTATATTGTTCTATTCAAAATAATCAGCAGCTTACGGTTACTGTGTGATGAAATACATTACATTTAAAATTCCGATACATGAACGTATGCGAGAGACATTTTTATCAAGGCTGTTCTTACAAAACTAAAGATTTCATACTCCATAATTCTATGTAATTATTTACTTCGATACTTCTCTGAAAGAACAAAACTGTATGCGTTTAACTGGGAGTTTATTTTCTGAAAGTATTTACCAGATGTTTGGCTGGATATGTAGCACGTTTCAGAGGGACGAGATGCTCATACATAATGTTAATCGAAATATCTCAAGGTAAGAGTGATCTTGAGACTTAGACGTGGATGGAAGAATAATATTAATATTAATCTTAAATTAATAGTGTATGATGTATAATATACTAGATTAAGCTCGTCTATTTGCAAGCAGTTAACCTTACAATGATGTACGATATATTTTCAGGATGACTCACATTTTATAGATAAGTCATAGTAATTATGTCCGAAATGTGACCGATGTTAGAGTAAGCTCGGAGTGCAGACCGCACGGTCACAGCCCAATCGATATGGCAGTTTGGAGTTCTCCGTGCCATTTCCATGCCTTCTTCACGTTAAATGTATAAATTTAGTGCACTGGAAATGCTGTGTCCCTTTGACTTCCTACGTGTTCAAAATGCGTTCATGAACACAGCATTGAGCAGATGCTGGGTAAATTTGGTGATCTAATGGTATACTATGTGAATGGAGAAGTTCATGGAGGTAGGCCTAAGCCCACTGGGGCTGTAGTGCCAGGGAAAAAAATTGTATACTATAGGTGGTTGAATTGTATTTATGTCGTTATTAATTCTGTGTAACCAATCCTCACTCACACGTGACTTAGATTAATTACACAAAAATAGGTTGATGACAAAATCCTAAAATTAAAGCTCATAAACTTAATTGGGAATATTCTCCTACATGATGTGTAGGTCTCTGGAACTTAGGGGGAGGAAGTGACGAGATGTTTTTGGATGGCCAAATCAAGTAGGATGAGATGAACAAGAAATAAAGCACGCATTGGAGGAAAGAGAAAGTTTTTGGCAGAAAACCGGAGGGAAAGAGGCAACTGGGATAATCGAAGCGTAGATTTGAGGATAATATTGTAATGTGTCACAGTGACTAAAGACGGGGTTCGGATTGATAATTGGATTTATTGGATACTTACAGGTCGTAACTGCAAATGATTGTAACACTCTTAATGATTTTCACACTAAAAAACACTCCACGCTAATCTTCTCGGTCTATCTCCACTACTCCGCACAGAATTATAACACAGGAAGTATAAAAGTCTCCCTACATCACATTGCCAATATCACTGTGCTACAGCACACATAAGGTCTTCAAATCACACGTTAAATCTTAACAGGCTGACTTCTTATACTCTTCTTCAACTACGAACTTCCTGTGGCTATCTCCTACCGAAAACTGACTAGTCCCTGAACCGAACAAATTCTGTCACTTATATAGCCGAGGAACGGCCACACATCAGAGGAAGCACATGTCACGTGACCACCGCCCACCGCTGCGTGACGTCACCGCGAACACGGAAAACACAGCCTCCTCTATTGTTGCGTGGTGAACCATGTTTATAGAGCTGTTGCCTGGCAACGCGTTGATCAAATTCGTTACAGTATTAAAATTCGTCGGAAATAGAAAGGGAGGGTCTGAAGTGGATTCCTGTCGCTTGCATAGGGACTGCTGTTGGGGCCCTGAGGACACAGTGATGGACCTTCGAGTTCAATAAAATGATGACATCTGGGCTGGCTGAGCAACTATTAGCTTCTCAAGAAAGACTCTGCTCAATGGAGTTAAATGAGATAGATGTGTAGATTTGTTGAACTAGGTACAAGCGAAGTAATGCGTTCGTCCATTCCAGTTAGACGTCTCACCAGCGGACTTAAGTGTTACTATATTTCATCTGGAACTCATCTTTGGTTGGCACAGTAATTCAGCGCAAGAGAGTTAATATGAAAGAAACGAAGACACTGATTTCTATGGGTAGTAAATTAATATTAGAATCGTAGAGACTCGCAGTTGATCAAAGAACGCATTTGGAAAATACTCGTACTCCATCAGAATACATCATTCTGCTCTTGTGGGCACGAAAATTTGTTTTCTGCAGTTTTATCTGGAGATTCTACACCTGGCGTTTTCACGTCCCTGATATAAGGTTTTTCTATTCCTAAACAATCTCAGCATAACTGATGCATGCAAATTGAATTGAAGTACTGTCCCAGGAGATCACGCAGCCCAGTACATGAGTTGAGGCAGTGAAGTTCTAGATTCAGAGAGGCTTCTGTTCTGTTCATATCGAAATACGGAGTGCAGGGCACCGCTGTTACCCTGCACTCACTCACTCATGGAGCTGAGCCGTTCTTGATAAGCCTCCAATTGTGTGACTACTCAAGAAGTTCCCAGCTTTTTATGGAACCCGAAAGTTCATTACCGTATTCACAAGAGCCCTCCACTGGTCCCTATTCTGAGCCAGATCAATTCGATCCATACCATCCCATCCTATCTCCCTAAGATCCATTTTAATATTGTCCACCCACCTACGCCTTGGTCTTCACAGCGGTCTCTTTCCATCTCGCTTTCCCACCAGTATCCTATATGCATACCTCTTCTCCCCCATTCGTGCTACATGCCTTGCGCTCTTACCATTGTAGGGCAATATTACATAGGGCTTACAAATTAATTCATATTTAAAGAGATCGACTCTAAATAATGTACGAAATTTAATTCTGTGTATACAGTAAAATCGACCGCCACTGGTCTAGTGGTCAGAGTTCCTGGCTACAGATCCAGAGGTCCCGGGTTCGATTCCCGGCGCTACCAAATTTTCCGAGAAGTAGTGGGTCTGAAACGGTGTCCACTGAGCCTCGTGAGGATAATTGAGGAGCTATTTCAAGAAGCTATTTCTAGAAAACCGAAAATAACGGCCGTGGGGACCCGTTGCGCTGACCACGCGACACCCTTTATCCCCAAAAGTTGGCACTAGCTTCGCCGCTAAATAAGCACAGAGGCTTGTACTTTGTCTTTCTTCAATATTTGCTGTTATGAATTGATTATGATTACGCTGTGCTTCTAGTACCTACGTACCTACCTACCACTCGGCGCTACAGCCCTTGGTGAGCCTTGGTCTCCTCTACAACCGGTCTCCACAACCAATGCGTGCTGCCGTAGGAGTGAACCAACACATGATGACCCAAGGCTGTTTGTTAGTGTTACGTCGTGGTGGGGTGGGGCGTGAAGGTATCCCCACCGCTTCCACCACTGTTATGCCCTTACTCCTTACGACAGGGGTGGATTGGTAATCCCACCCTGTCTCCACTGTTCTGCCACCAGTTATTCCGTGGAGGTCTCCCCACTGTCACCCTTTGTACTGCAGTCACAGGGGGTGGACTAAGGAAACGACTAAATTACTTTCTCTATCGTTGCTTCATGGCTAGGGGCTCTCTGTTCACCGGGCTTGTCAGGAGGGCGCAGGTGTGAAATGTGGAAGGGGCGAAAATCACCACAAAAACCCACATCCTCACCCTATGCTACACTATATTAGTAAAAACACAATCAATATACAGTTATATACATTTGGAATTCTCACACTGAAAGGGCCGACTGGTGTCGGGTTACACATTACACTTGGCTACCTTGCATCACTCGGTTGGTCATTCTTACGCCCTGTACACTTTTCCTAACGTTCCTAGCTAGTCCCATTGGAGGAGTTACACTTTAAGAATATTACAATTATTGCGCATGGCGATAAGAGTAGTTTCCACTTACTTTGCGTTGAGTCTGCAGACGGATGGCGTTGCCGGGAGTCGAGTCGGTGTCCATTTGGACAGAGCCTACGGCCGCAAATGGCCAAAATTACTGTTAGAATAGTCCCCTTCCTAATTTGGTCTCTGGGTTATATACCCCTATTTATGCTTACTCATTATTTTCCCGGAGGGTGTAAGTCCGCCTCCAATGACGTCTTATCCCAAGGTGGGTGATCTCGTTGGCTGGGATCCTAAGGGGACACACCCCCTTCTACTGCTAAACCGTTTGGCTGACACTTTTACCTCCAAACGTCCCCCCATCACACAAGTGTAAATTCTGTAGTTAGCAGTTCGATATACATTCAACGTCATTCTGCTGACTGGGCATTCCCTCGTGGCAAGCCAATGTCCGTCTAAATCCTACGCAGAAATTCCTTTAAGTTGTTAACCTTTCGTACATCCGCTTTCGTACCTCTTACAAATATTTCCCAAAACCAAATCTATCCTAACAAATATTTTCCCAAAAATACAAAAATGTTAATACTATGTTAACATATTACCGGGAGTCGGCCTTTAGGCCACAACAGTTAGGTTTCTGAACAAAATTGTTACAGGATGAGGTTGTTAGCCTCATGTCCAACCCCCAACCTGGAGGACCAGGGTATCTCTCTTAGTATGGACTCTACCCTTTGACCTTTCCGGCATGGGTGACTCTACCGGTAGTTAAACTACCGCCGGCATAGTTCTCCAGGCCACAGAGTCACGCAAGCCCCACCACCACCACCACCACCACAACAACAACAAGATGGAGACAACTTTGGGGGCCGGTGCTTCTAGTACTACCACATAAAACGAGTCCCACTAGGTGTTCCCTGAAAGGGGTGTAGGGCACCAAACCAAGTCAGAATGATCCGGAAGTCTTTCCCCAAGAGTTGTAGGAACTGAGGTCCCTCGCCAGAGTATGCTTCCAGAACTACTGAACTTGTTAAGAGTAGGCCATCGCATCGATCTATTCAAATTTAGTCCACGGATGTTGAGTCTGTATAGCGACTGGCAACGGGCAGGTTAAAACCGTCCAGACGTTTTCCTACTTATAGTATACCTACAGTATAGATATATTTGATTGAATTGTATATGTCACCTGATGATGATCGTTTACGGTCGAAACACATAGTGTATAAGAAGAAATGGAAAGGGAAAATCTTTTTAATGTAAGTTTGTATGACGTACTTACGGCTCCTATATCACATACCTGTAAATGGGCTTACCCGGGCGGGACACACCGGGACCTCATGCACAGTCAAAGGCAAGTCGCAGATCCTGGGTTACACCCTGTCGTTATATACCGTTCTTTTCACATACGCCGTGTGTGCTGAGAGAAACTTCTCATCATGTGGGAAAGTAACGCTCTTCTATTGACTGATGCTTTTGGTCTACCGAGAAAATGCGATATAAAATGTTATTTAAGACATTTGAATAAAACAGTTGGTGTGGAACCTGGTCTCTGACATTAAGGGAGGAACATAGACGGAGGGTGTTTGAGAACAGGGTGTTGAGGAGAATACTTGGACCGAAGAGGGATGAAGTGACGGCAGGTTGGAGAAAACCGCATAATGAGGAGCTTCATAACTTGTACTCTTCTCCAAGTATAATTAGAATGATCAAGTCAAGGAGGATGAGGTGGGCGGGTCATGTCGAGCGAATGGGGCGAAGAGGAATGCATATAGGGTATTTTTTGGAAAGCCAGAATGAAAGAGACCACTACGAAGACCAAGACGTAGATGGGTGAATAATATTACATTGGGTCTTAGAGAGATAGTTTGGTATGATCCTGATTGATGTGGCTCAGGGTAAGGACCAGTTGAGGGCTCTTATGAACACGGTAATGAATTTTCGGTTGAGTAGCTGCACAACTGGCGACCTCTCAAGGTCTCATCTGCGTGGAGTTGCTTAGCTGGATTAAGACAGTAGCCCTGTCTTTCCCTAAACGGCACGTTAATGAAGTTTCGCATTTGTATATTATTGGACTACTGAATGTGGATAAGTCGGTCACTTATGTGACTGCGTACTGGTTGGACGTCGGAGATCCAATTCCCGGCAGGGGCAGAAAGTTATCTCTTTGCCACTGCGTCCAAAAAGGCTTTGAGACTAACGCAGCCTTCTATGCAGTATGTTCTTGGTGCTGTTAACTCTGTAAGTGGCCTTATAAGGCTCTAACGTGAAGTTTGTCACCCCATATCCAGTGGCAAGTTCTAGAATGCTTGAAGTTCTGCATCCCTGTTTTACGCTTGCATGACGTAATATTTAGACAGAAGGAACCGCATGTAACTTCTGTATTTGAGGTTCTCACAGTGACGGCCGTGACTTCTGGTATATAACGCCGTGTACGAGGAGTTGTGTTAGTCAGCCGACGTTTCAGGGGAACATGTCGTCTCCATCTTCAGGGCATAAGAGTTAGATAAGCAAGAAACCGGCATTTATCTCTGTTTTACTGAGATAGCCCCCGAGGTATTTGGTTATTTTACTATGATGTTTCAACTGTTTAGCATACCATAAAGCTTGATAATGATTAAGAATAATGTACCAAGAAGAGTGTGGGTGGACGTGATAGTGTAGGTGTTGAGGCACTATGCTACAAGCCGGAAGGTTGCTGGTTCGATTCCTGATCAGGTCTTTGGATTTTTCAGTTAACCCAATCCTTCCATCCGCAGTATGACCCCTGGAGTCGTCTCAGCCTCTAACAGTAGTGAGTAAGAGGAATCTTTCTGGGGGTAAAGGGCGGCCGGCGCATAAGGCTGACAACCTCAACGCCGTCTGTTAGCCGATTTTCTACAAAATATGGGAGCCTCGACGTCTCGCAACCCTATGGGCCTCCATGGCCTGTTACAAGGACAGCTTTACCTTACCAAGAGGAGTGTGCGAGGACACGATTCTGATCCTGTCTGCGGTAGGACTCTCCAGATATCCGACTGGAGGGACATATTCCATTGAAAGAATATAATCCGATGTATTGTTGCATTAAGTTGCATTAAGCATTAAACCTTAGGAGACCTCTATGTGCTATTTAGTTATCAGTATGTATCGGGAAGATTCTGCTACTGGTCATCTTGAGACAGGTTTACTCGGTTTTCCTCTGGCTTCAATCCAGCCCCGAAATAGTCAAGTTCTAAGTTGCTACTAGTCCTGCATGCTCCCCATGCAGCCCTCCGATTGAAGCTCTTCATATTACTCCCCTTTTCTGGACTGCACTGAACTGCTTGTGTTTTCATATTCTGTATTTCACTATAAATAATTAAAAAAAATGAATATACCGTGTTAACTCATGTAAGGTGAGGTTTCTTTTTTAATACCGATTTTTAGAAAAGAGGGATTGCTTTGTTTTGGGCCCTTACGAATATGTGTGAAGAAGTCGATTATGATGATTTACCTTCAATACTAAATGACATATTTAATTTTGTCAAAAAATATGATTTTTTTTTTCACTGGAAAAATAAGGGGTTCACATTATATGGGAGTTCATGTGGTGCCTTAAACAACTTGTTACCACCCTAGAGGCCTCAATTTCATGTACCCTTATCAGAAGAACGAACGGGCAAAGTCTAGGAACCTTCAAACAAAGTAGAAGTAACAGAAGTACAGGAAATTCATGACAGTCTAGTCCATGCCTGGACTCGAACCAAGGCTTCTCAAATGTGAATGAGCCGCATCACCACTGAGCTAACTTGCCCCGTCGCAGGCTGACAGAGACGACCTTCCGGAAGGGTTTACCTGTTCCTTTCCTCAATAAATGATCGAATCCGTAACACGGTGACGATGCTGGCTGAGACACCGCAGGAGAGCAGAGGGGGAGTACCGTGGGCTTGCTTCGTCTCATCTCGTATCTCGATCGTGTTTTCCTGTTGAGCCCAGCGGATGGAAGTAATTTATTTCCAATGCAAAACCAGTCATGTCGTCATTATTAAATTAAGTACTTGTTTGAGGCTTAGTGGTTCAGCCAGATTAATTTCACATCTGTCAAATACGAGAAAGAGAAAAAGGAGTAGAAAGAAGAAAACTGAGGAGGAGATAGAAACTGAAGACTGAAAGTGAGACAAGATTGAAGCGCACATAACGGAACCAAAAAAAAGAAGGTAAAATTATCCCTGTAGCAGGTCGTGGAGACTCATAGGTTTGTGAGACGTTGAGCGCCCACATTATCTAGACAGTCGGCTCACAGATGGCGGTGAGGTTGTCAGCCTTACGCGCCGGCCACCCTTTACCCCCCAAGCAGATTCCTAATACTCATTTCTGCTAGAGGCTGAGTCGACTCCAGGGCCATAGTGCGGCTGGAAGGATTAGGTAAATCGAAAATATCCACCTCATCGGGACTCGAACCCGCAACCTTCCGGCTTGTAGCATGGTGCCTCAACCAACTACGCTACCAAGTACCTTACACTATAACGGAACTACTACAATAGTTATTGTATGTGGACGTGGAACCTGGCCTTTGACTTTGAATTAATAACACACATTGAGAAAATTGCGTAAAGAAAAGCATCTTCCCAGTTTTCACTTCACCTAACTTGCTACTATGAGAACAGTGACATCAGAGGAAGATTACATGAATAGAGCATGAAGGAAACACGAAATAGGTACAGAATTCTGACTGTAGATATGTCATCTGACAGGGCCACATGATATCTGCTTAGTTTGAAGGATTATATTAAACAAATCCTAAATTGGTCGTGAATATTGAAACAGGATTTAAATTATTCGAATTAGGGTTTGATAGCTCGCTTTTATATGACAATGAGTGTGAACTTCAGTACATTTGTGTATGAGATGAACTGAAAACTGAAGATAAGTAGGGTTATGTCGTACTGGAATATCTTGAAACAGGTACGGGAAGAAGCCATTTCCTCAACTTTTAAGATTGCCCGCGAAATTTTCATTAGAAATTAATATATGCTCAGTAAAATATGTTTGTTCCTTAAAGGTAAATGCTTCACTGTTAGAGCCGTTATATCTCACTAGGCAAATTGAAGACATCTGTAATGACTGCAGGAATTCGAATCCTACCTGGTCATTGGAAATGTTCTCTTCAGCGTTCAGTCAGAATGCACCTGGATTCCATCTAAACTCGTATTCAATGTATGGTGTGGAGCCTTTCTTTGGTGTTAAAGCGGCAGAAGCAGTAAGCTGACCACTGAGCTTCATCTAGTGCCCAGGCTGAGAATGCCTGCCCCCCCCTTTCCATGTCGTTCCATACATGTCCCATAGCGTGGCTCTCGATAACTTCTGGTTATATCTTAAGGCTAGATTTTGTTGAGTTAGGCAGTGGAATTTCGTCTGTACTACAGATGGTGGATTATGATGCCATAACTCAGTCTCCAGGCTCTCGTCCGCGAGAAGTATCACAGCGTGACTGCTGTGCAGAAGACTGTTTCCTTGACAGGAAGTTATCGTGGGTCTTCCTGTAAATAAAATATCGCTTTCACAGCGTCTTTCAGAACACGCTGCATTCCATTCATATCAGCGCTAATGTTATTCAGTGTTCTAACAACAGTTACAAATATTGTTTATGTAATGTTTTACACTCAGCATTTATGAATTATATTCTCCATGGCTAGAGAGGCGTATAGGTTATAAATATATGTAGATGCGTGTTAACAAAGTACCCTCATAAAATACCCAAAATGTTCTGTCTATCTAATAGTTTGTCAGCATATTTTTGCTCAGTGCTAATTATATTGACACACAGAATTACTGGGGTTATCCACCATCGTCAGAACCCCTTAGAATCTGCTAATTATATTATTCATTAAGCAGAGACCTTCTTTGCTGCATATCTTTTTACCAGAACCAATGAATATTGTAAGCTAGCACCATGCCATGAAGACATATGGGGAAGTGGAGGCATATCTCCACGCGGTCTTAATCTCATCAATAAATGGAGGCCAGTAGCTAGCTTCACTTCCCATTACTTTACCTATAGGGAAAGAAACCCTGGTCCCATTGCATAGGAGGCCGGTTTAGAGCCCGTGAAGGTTAAAACTAACCATGTCCCCTACTGGGAATTGAAGCCCGATTCATCGGTAATCCTACCCGTAGCGTAATATCTATACCAGTTGGGCTGTTTTGGCTCCTAACTAATTATTCGTACAAATCGTCAAGTAAATGAAGGCGTGTAGGATTGTAATGTTATAGTGTGTCGTCATTTTTTCGTTTTATTTTTTCGAAACACGTTCCGTTAGCAACAAAGCGTCGCGTTCGAGTGGTTAGCGTTCTGCTTGGTATTCGGAAGGCCCCGGGAGTATTCGGTTTTCTGTCCGCTCATCGGCTATTCCGAATTACAGTTTCATTGTTTTTCTCAGCAACTACAGGTACATTCTGAGACAGTACTGTGACGTGAAATAGGCCACAATGTATCTTTCTTTGATTCTTTCCCATTCCCAATTGTTCTAATGTTCAGCTTCATATAAAATATGCAGTTGAGAAAATATCCTTAAATAACCCAAATAAATCAGTGAACAATGTAGAAAATGACTGTGCAGAAACACACTTAACTTACACGAAGAGTATACGAGTTAACATGTCCTGTAGGCTGTAGAAGCTCTTTAACGTAGCCTGACGAAATCTCTTCTTCTTCCTCCATGGGTTAGGCCATTTGACTTGTTGCGACGCTGTACTAATTCCGTGATGGTGTGTAACGGGCCTGTAGCAGCACCTCTATGTGAGCTACGTTGTCTTGGTCTGTGGTCAAGGGTCAGACATCAATTTCCCATCAATACACCCGCAGGAACTGGACGCCCGAGGGGTCGGAGTTGGAGTCCCTGTAGGGTCAAGAATGTTCTCTTATCCACATGGCCCAGACCGGTTTCTGGGGCCCACCCAACGTCCTATCCAATAGGTACCGGATGCGCTTTCCTCGGGAGTAAAGCGGTCGGGGCGTGAAGCTGACCACTCACCTCGTGCCAAGGTTAAGAAAATGCGGATCTATACATCCACTCCCCCATACGTCTTCATGTCGTAGTGCTTAGTCAAGTGTAGGGACAATCTTATCTTTACATTTTTACGCCAGCAGGAACCAAAAACGAAGTAGGCCTGTATTTCCAGTTGATGTCCCACAACGAGCTAGTTCCTGATTGACACTGGTTCTTTAAGAGAATCATTGCTAATAACATCACACCCGTAAGGCATAACAGAAATATTTTATTGCTATTGCCCTAAAACAGACTGAAATGTTTTGTGTATGTGTGTAAACCACACAGCACACGTTATGACGTATTGGACTGTGATGTGTAACATATCATAGCAATTAGCCCTAGGTTTCAACTTCGAGATTCATTTTATATTTTCAACAAGCACTAGAAGTACATTTATTCATATGCAGGAACGAATAGAAGACGTTAAGATGCAAAATCAGCAAAGAATCCATGTGTATAAGCCAAAACTGTATATTCGTAACCGTCAACACAACAATTCAAGTAAGAGTACTTAAACAAAAAATTGCATTATTGCTGAACACAGCATGTTTCGACCCTTATTGGGTCATCAGGTGTATCTCAGTTTACTTAGCTCACCCAGTAAGGGTCGAAATATGTTCCGTTCAGCATTAATGTAAATAACTTGTGTTCTTACTCTTACTTGGATTGTTGTGTTGACGGTTACAAATATACAATTTGGAAGAACACAACAGGATTAACATCCTATCCTCTCAGTTGGTAGGAGATCTTAAATGCATAAAGTCTAAAACAGTCACGAAATAGGTGTCATGACATATTTGAAAAATATGCAACGTCCCATTGTTTCGTAATATAATTCGATTTTAATGAAGCCAGAATAATCCATGGTTTATTGTGAACATCAACTTGCATGTTTCGGATAAAGGGTTAAGTGTTCTCTTTATGTTTACGATGTTTACTAAAGGACCGTTAAAAAAATTAATTTAATATACGCGCATTTAAAACATTAACGCCGTTGTCACGTTGTCACGTGTATTAATGACTAGATACGAGGCTTGGGTTGGTAATTGGATTTATTGAAAACCCACGTGTTGTTAACTACAATTAATTATAACATTGTTGCTGATTTGCACAACTTACTATCATTCCACACTATTGAGTTGTGGTTCTTATATGAGATTTTTAGATTATTTTTCCTGATGATGGCTCCATGAGAGCCGAAACATGTTGCGACGTCATACTTTATCCAATAAAAATTCAGTTGACACGGTAGAGTGAAGTTGCGTTGTCTTTATTGATTGTTGTTTGAAAGATGCAGCAAAACATATACAGCATACACAGTAATAAACACGCAACAGGATTTCTTTTGGCTTATTTTGGACTTCACCCATCGTCCGATATAAGTCCAAAAGTCCAAAATAAGCCAAAAGAAGTACAGTATACACCATCGTCAGAATCCTTTCAAGTCTACGCAACAGGATGCATTTCTTGAAGATTAACGTAAGAGTTTATCAAAGATACACAATATAGCAAACAGCCATATTCATATTTCAGTACAGTTTATTTAAAGGTAAATAATCGAACATGTGAGCTTTTAGTTTGTTTTATAGGCTGGGGCCACACGAGCGCACGAAATGCGTCCGTTGTAGAAATAAACAAGAGAGGCGAATGCTACGCTTTCTTCTGGCTCCATTGCAGACAGAAAACTACGCACCGCATTCTGCAACTGTGTGGTGTCCTCAGCAACGTCCGTCATAAAGTACGTTCGTTGCAACGGACGTACTTCGTACGCTCGTGTGGCCCCAGCCTTAATGTGTGAATAATTGTCGCAGATAGCGCAGAGCGTTTCGATTTCAGCTACAATATTCAGATTTCTGTATTCCGTTTCAATAACGAAGCCACTTTTTCCTTCACCTTGTTTTCTTCTTTAGACGTATTCCTTTAATCTGTTCGTTCGAATTTAATTCAAAGTTAACGAAGTGGACGTAAACCGCAGGGCGAGTCTGCGGGGCGGTTAAGAATGGGAGGAGAGGACCTCTCTGCTTGCTTTTCTGAAGTCTTTGCGACGGAGCACTTCCTTGGGCATAACAAGTAGGCTACAACAATTCGTGAGTCCCGCGAATAGTGATATAATAAACCGCAATGAGAAACAGGGATGGACCATTTAGGAAATTTGTTAAGAACTAATGAGTCTACCACGCTGAACAAGAGCGTAGCAGAAAACAAAGCGGAAGTACGTTCTTGTAATTTCTTTGTGTAGAGTTAACAGTTATTGTCTGTCTAAAACATCTTGGAGGGTACGTCATACACAGTGTGTGTTCATGAAGACCTCCGGTATGGCGATTTTGGTTCCAATTGCATGTTGAACTTGAAGTCTAATATTTTTCTGGTGATGATATAATGATCTGGGTCACTCTCCGATGAAGATGGACCTGCAGAAGTGTGCCACACGCATGATACGATAATGTGCATGCAGTTAGGGCACATACTGACGCTAGATGAAGGTTCTGAGTAATATAACATCGTACAGGCTTGTGTAGCAGTTTTTTTCTTGAGGTGGGGTGAGACTGGGTCCACTTGGTACCTCGGCCACTAACTGCCCTATTGTACCAGCCCCGGGTGATAGATGATGGTGTGGAGTAGTCGGTGGAATGAGAATTGGCAGGGGAAACCGAAGTACTCGGGAAAAACCTACCCAATGCCACTTTATCCACTACAAATCCCACATAACCTGACCTGACCTATGCTCGAACCCGGGCCGCCGCGGTGGGAAGCCGGCGACTAACCTGAGCTATGGCACGGCCTTTTGTGACAGTAATACTCTAGGCTTCTATTCGAGAGGTGCTAGGTTCGAATCTCGGCTGGGACACAGACCATCCTGAGTTTTTTTTCCCCTCACTCACTCCAGGCATATACCGGGATATTACGCCGATCAGACCATGACTCTGCCTTCCAAGTCATTTCTTTTTCATCATTCATCAGTTATTTTACCATTGGACGCACACTGTGTGGTCTAGATACTGACAGAACCGTAAAATGAAGTACTGCAAGTACGAGCAACCAGCCTTCACGAAATCTGTATTGATGTTTGGACTGTGAACATTGGTTTTGTAAGCAATACACGTGTATGTGAAACCATCTGAAGCATAACACATCAGTTCCTCAGAAAAGTAGCTTCCCTTTCATCAGTAAATGCACGACTTCATAAAATAATTAGCTAAAAATTATGCATTGAAGGATAATAATATCCACAGATCGCATTAGAGAATGCGTGTGGAGCGGAAGAAAGAGAGAAGCTCCCTCCTCCCAAAGTAGCAACACAGCAGATAAGTATCATTGCTTCGTTACGTGTTAGTTAAGGAAGCAGGGAGAAGAGCGATGGGTTTTCAGAGAGCTGGAACCAGCCTGAGCCTCAGTACTGATCTTGGTAGCTCACTCGTTTGTCCCAAAGTGGAGACTGTGCTGGGTACGAGGATTGTGCCACAGAAGAATTATGGCACATGTAACGGTGATAAAATTTGCAAAGGCTATATCATAGTTTAGGAACATGGATAGCCCATTCTCTATAGCGACGGACAGGGGTTACATTCCCGGCAGGAACAAAAAATTGTTCTTTCAGCGCCCAGACCGGCTCTGCTGCTACCCAGCCTCTGTACAATGGGCACCAGTGGTTCCTTCTCCGAGAGTAAAGCGGTCGGAGCCTGAAACTGATCACTCACTTCTGTCTAGTGTCTATATCAAGAATGATGGAGCTATAACTCCCCAAACATGTTCATGGCGTGGTGCTTAATTAATTAAGCACAAGTACGTTACCTTTTATCATTTATTCCATAATTTTCGGATTCATTTCGTAATTGTTTCTCATTTTATTCTCTGAATTGGCTTGTATTTTCTCCTGCGAGTTGCTGTTACCCGGAATATGTTACCACTGCGTGCCCCCTTATTGCTTCGTTTTCCTTCCGTAACCATACTTACACGACTCACCCCCCACTCGTCTCATCGAATTATGCGATTTGGCTTCCTCGTGGATAAAGATTTTGGCCTGAGCCAGGGCCGCCAGAATTTTCACAAGGTGGGGACAGCCACAATTTGCTCATGTTTAAGCCGTTTGAGACTATTCTTAACTAAACTGCAAGGCCTAGAATTTTCAGGGCAGGATAATTATTTTAATAAGATATTCTGAATTGTTCGTACAAATATCAAGTATATCCTGGTCTACTTTACGTATTTTAACAAAAATAAAAATAGGCTTATGAGATCACTTTTCTGTCTGGCTGTATATATCTCCCCCAGCAACGTTTGAAAACCTGTACCGATCTCCATGAAACTTCATCTATATATACCATACCACCTGAGGCCCTCTCAACGGTATAATTCATAAATGCCTTCCATCAGTAATACCAACATTGCAGCCTCTAAATTATTGAAGTAATGACCTTAATATTATTTCAGTGTCTGAACCGAACGTCATGAAACTTGGTTTATATGCTCGTGCCGTGCTGCTTGAGACCTTCTCAGCGGCACGCTTCATACTTGCCATCAGTAATAGCAGCTATGAAGCCTCTCAGATAGTTGAATACTGCCTGAATGCCTCAACATACTGAGGTTTTTGTTTCTGTTTATCATATCAAATACAGATTATAGTGAATGCAAAGTAGGCGATTAGCTCTTGCCAGAACTTGTTTCAATTTTGATTTTTTCAAAAAAAAAAAAAAGAACTCTGGTGTTGGGAAGGCAGATGCCGGATTTTCCCCTCTCTTCCCACCGGCGCCCATGGTAGAATATCGCATTCTTCTTTATATTACACGGACGATTTACTTTTAAAATACATTTTTAGGTCACGTGTTATGACGTATGTGTTGAACCGGGAGCTAATGATTACGCGTAACATGTGTGGACCGACAAATTTTGCTTGCTAGGACGAAGCAAATTTGAAAATGTACATACAGCCTCTGTATCGTTGAATACAGACTTATCTCTCGGTGTTCCTTTGTTGCGGGACTGTTCCCATAATCCAGTAGACTTCAAAGGGGAACTTCTTTGTATATAACTCCACCGTGAGTATTGAAACTGATACTGATGTGCTCACAAGTTTCCAGC
The DNA here is from genome assembly GCF_002891405.2 of Cryptotermes secundus. Taxonomy (NCBI): domain Eukaryota; kingdom Metazoa; phylum Arthropoda; class Insecta; order Blattodea; family Kalotermitidae; genus Cryptotermes; species Cryptotermes secundus. Next base: position 79,993 of record NW_019733904.1, read on the forward strand.
ATTAACCGAAACACAGAGGAAAGCTTTAATACTAACTCCCTAAGCAGCACATCAGAAAGGTTTCTAGAAAGTGTGAAGGTAGAATTCCACCCGTTCGCGAGCCCTGCTAGCGCACTGTCTGGAGAATGAGTAGAGTGGAGATGCCCGATTTTCGAAGAACTATAAGCCACCTCCACTAGTCTTCCCACGACAGTGGCGAGCACCGAGGTGTAGTTATGAAGCTATGAACTTATATACGACAGGTATCTGTTTAAATCTTGGCCCGCCTACTGATTATCGTTAGGTTTTCATGATGCTTTTCGGATCCTGCAATTTAAACGCCCCGATAATCGCTTGAAATAAGCGACGACCTCCTCCTTTCAAATCCTTACGTAGTCGCCATTGATTATGCTCCTCTTTCTACCACATACATCGCTATCTAACCTCTGCAGTTGAAACATTTAATGACTTCAAGCCGGAAGCCCCCGTGTTCAAGTCCTGATGAGGTCATTGGATTTTTTTCAATTGACCTAATCCTTACAGCCGCACTAGGCCCTGGGGTCGACTCAGCCTCTAACAGAAATGAGTACCAGGAATTAATTACAGTATTTACGCATGTATAGGCCGCGTGCGTGTATAGGCCGCAGCACAATTTTCAGGCAGAAATTATAGAAAAAATAATTTTCTTGGAATATTATTTCAGGAGTATTACACCCTGTATTACTAATTATGAATATAATTTTTTTTTTAAATTAAGTGTGATTTCGAATATTTCGAATATAAGCCGCACCCCAGTTTTCCTCTTGAATTTTTGGCAAAAAAATGTGCGGCCTATACATGCGTAAATACGGTAAATAATTTTCCTGGGTGTAAAGCGCGGCCAGCGCGTAAGGCTGACAACCTTACCGCCATCTTTGAGCCGATTGTCTAGATAATGTGAGAGCCTCAACGTCTCACAACCGTGTGGGCCTGCACAGCCTGTTAGAGGGACAACTTTATTTTACTTACTTACTTACTTACTTATTCCTTGTTAGTTATTAGCCGCCTTACATGCAAATTGATTTTTAAAACCTTTACAAATTTTAACTACAAAATCTCTTCTACATCACTGGTGTGTGCCCACTACATGTTTCGATCAACATTGGTCATTTTCATATGTCTCAGAAATTGCTAATGAAAGTGCTGTGTGCCCGGCTGTAAGTTCAGTTTTTGGAATATGCCCTCTTCTGTGCGCCCATATGTCCTATGGTGAGGGGTAATTCCTTTTATTGTGTCGTGTGTAGCTGTTACGAATGTTCAGAAATTTTACAGGCATCTGAAGATGACCAGTGTTGGTCGAAACATGTAATGTGCATACACTACTGTTGTAGAAGGGATTTTAAAATTAACACTTTTGAAGTTTTTTGAAATGCATGTTGCATGTTAGACGGCTAATAACTGACAAGAAGTAAATATGTGATTTGGAACAGGATGATATGATACAATATTATTTATTAACTTAGAAATCAACCAACCATCCAACTCTGCTTCAGGAAAGCGGGTGCTCGTGTTCAAAAAGATCTCCCTATTCCCAGCTAATTAAGCACTACGGCATAAAAACGTATGGGGGAGTGGATGTGTAGATCCACTATTCTTGACCTCGGCACTGTTTGGATGTGAGGTTTTAGCTCCAAGCCTGCGGCTTTATCTCCGGGAAAAAACCAGGTACCCACTGGATAGGCTGGATTGGTCCCAGAACGGTTCTATACAACGTGGAGAATGTAAAAATCTTACCTCTACCGGTATTCGAACTCCAACCGTTCGGTTATCCAGACAATAGCCAGGCACTATACCGACTGCGCTATCCCGGCTCCCACCTATTGCAAGCTAGGCTCGACCGTTATCCTGTGGTCATATTGTCGATTTTTTAATCGCTTAGTGGGGGGGGGGGGGGTGGAGTTCAGCTGGGTCCACTCGGCACGTCGGCCACAATTTGTTGGAATGTAGATCGGCGGAAGAAACCGAAATATTCGGAGAAAACCTGCCCCAGCGCCATTTCGTCCCCCACAAATCCCACTTGACCAGACCCGGGCCACCAGCGACTAACCGCTTGAGCTATGGCGCAGCCTTTTTTTTTTTTCCTTGGCACTACAGCCCCAGTGGGCCTAGGCCTACCTCCATGAACTCCGTTCACTTCGGTTTTTCTAGATCTTACACATTCGGTAGGACTCCTTGGGCGGGTGATCAGCTCATCGCAAGGCCTCTACCTGTAGACAAACACAGAAAAACACACAAACATCCATGCCCTGAGTGGGATTCGAACCTACGATCCCGGCTTCCGTGCGAGCGAAGACAGTGCATGCCTTAGACCGCTCGGCTACCGTGACCGTCGGCGCGGCCTATTACCGTTCTTATTTATGTATTTATCTGCAGTTTGTTTAACGACGCTTCCAATAGCTCGGGCCATATGGTTACAAATGATTAGATAATATCGATTAATAAGTTGAAAAGGGTGTGGAAGGAACCGGTCATGTTCTAATTTGAGGCACTGTCCCGGCATTTAGCTTGAGAGTTTTAGTGTTTCTGTGATGTAATTTGGGAGGAGCACACGGCCTTGAAAATCATCATTAATGTTAGGCAGAGATTGGAATCGAACACCTCTCACAAGCCAGAAGCCTTACTGCTTGATGATTACATCTCATATCACCATGATAACGGAAAAGCGTTGCTGTTACAAATTGGAAAGGAAACATTAAAAGTTAGTTATAATTAAGTCACTTCATTGATATGTAATGTTAAGAGTAGCGTATCCGAATGGCAGTCATTGCATCCTTCAAAGGAATCGTCTCTCGCCTCTTGTTTTCATGTCACCTTTCTCGATGTCAAATTCGTGAAGTGGTAATTTACTCTCTGGTGTTGAACTCGTTAGGAATCAGTGATGGGTGCACAGTCTGAGGTGCGGGGTGTTTTAGTCCTTTCGAACACTGAATCGTGGGTTCCAATCCTACTTAGGGCATGGATGTGTGTCCGTGTTGTCGCTAGGGGCCTTGCGATCGGCTGACCCACCATCCAAGGAGTCCTACCAATTACTTGTAAGTTAATTCTGAACTGGAATAAGCCAAAAGGCCTAATCCGTAAAGGCTGATAAAGAAGGGTCATTACCGCTAATGCCATACCCCGCCATTTGACGCTATCTAGATTCAGTTCAGACCAGTTCACATACTCTGAACGTGTTTTCGAAAGAATTGTTATCCTTATCTTCTTGGAGCCGGGGTAGCGTATTCGGCATAGCGATTGGCTACGTACGAGCTCGGCGACTGAGGGGTCGAAGTTCGAGTCCCGGTAGGGTCAAGAATTTTCTCTTCTCAAAATCGTCCAGACCGGCCCGGGGCTCTTTCCCTGGGGGTAAAGTGGCCGGGACGTGAAGCTGACCACTCGCCTCAAGCTAGTTCCGATGTCAAGAAAATGTGGATCTATACATCCACTCCCCCATACACCTTTATGGCTTCGTGCTTAATTCTTTGAGTACAGGGACAGCTTTACCGTTTACCCTTATCTTCTTCGTCTTTTAAATGATCACGAGTTAATATGTTTGCTCGCCAAAATTCTCTGAGCATTTCTTATTGCTGTCCCCAGCTGAGCTGCACCTGCATCCTTATTTGAGTTAACAGTCCTATTACTTATACTGCACGTCATTTATAAATGAAGATGTTCCCGTTTTTTTATCATTTATTAGCAATCTGAATTTGCATTCTATGAGCTAATTTGCTGTCATGTACAATAATTATTCTATTGTACTAAGTCGGCTTGAAGAGCTGTAATCCATCGATTACGCCTCAGTTTTCCTGGAGATCGTTTGGCCAAGTTCGTCTTAGTCTTCTGTGTTGTGTAGGTTGAAGGAGAGCTTCTATTGCGTTGTTGGGGTGAGATTCCAGTTTCTGATAATGTTTTTGGATTCTGTCTGTGATTACGGTTCTTACATATGGGATCTTGAGGTCGGTGTGAAGAGTTTGGTTTGACACGTACCAAGGTGCGTCAACTATGGCTCTAAGTATTTTGGATTGACTTCGCTGGATGATTGTTATGTTGGATTTGCTGGCGCATCCCCAGAGCTCAATGCCGTATGTCCATATGGGTTTAATTATTGTTTTGTAGATCAGTAGTTTATTATCTATTGTGAGGTGAGATTTCCGACCTATTAGCCAATTTATTTCCTTGAACTTAATTTCGATGACATGTTCCCGTAACTACTCTTCCGAACTTCGGCTTTCTTAGGTTCAGGTAATTTCCATAATTTATTTTAATCACTTTGAATCGAAGTCCTCTCCTCAAAGCAAAAGCTCATACGAAACAACTAGTAGAATTGTTATTCCTGGTATAGATCTGTTTAACGTCTTATTCAATTGCTCGGACTGTATATAAGGAACAGTTTAAGGTAGGTCTTCTGAGGACTCATTCACATAGCCGAGCTGAGAATTGAATCCTGAACCTCTGGAACAAAAGCAGGAGTGCTACCCAATAAACCGTGAAATTCGATTAGCAGAACATTATATGATGCCCCATTCAACAGTTCTCTGCTGCTGAGCCGTACCATTTCATACGGCATCACCCTTCCTGTGCGTCTTTGTCTGGGGAGGCGTAAATCCCAGGCCAATGAAACGACAAACTTTAGAGTCACTGATGTGACTGTGTGGTATATTTAATCCCGTGCCACAGTTACTACAGCTGACTAACTCTGAATCAGACGGATAGCCATGAACTGACAGAATGTGTGCATTTCGGAGCGTCGCAAAGAGAGAAAAGTCTTCTGCTCATTGAATACCAGTGCTGAAAAGGATGCCCATAGCAAAATGGATCTGAACTGTTTAACAGCAATCAACTGTACCCTTATTTTAATAGGATGAAACAGGCGTAATCGGTATCCTGGATGTCCTTTGGTTCGTATCCTGCCGTTGCTCGCAATATTACTGTTATTGTTAATTGATTGGGAGTGGCGACAAGTTTTGTTACCAATTAATTAATCGTTTGGAACTGACTTCAGTTTGACGGAAGACCCCCCACGGCCTCCTGGAATTGACCTGTCAAAACTTCCTGTCCCTTAACATCAAATTAACTAACGAAGTATAAGCACCGACTGTTAAAAATGGCGCACTCGGTTAAATAGTATTTTTAAAAAATACTTATAACTGAGAAAGTAGACGGTTTTAAGCGTGACTAATCAGCATTTGGCCGAAGTACATGAATGGAACCTTGCACTCAGACTGAATGTATGATTTCCATATTATTATTATTATTATTATTATTATTATTATTATTATTATTATTATTGTATGCTGCTCTATTTGAAACTCAAATCCTCACATTGTGGCTTTGTCTGTGTATGTTTGCTTCTGTATCTTTATTCATGGTAACTGTGTAATTAATATAGACTCTCATTTTTGTATTTTGTTTTTTAATTATTTTTGTGTATTTCTCTCTTCGTGCTAGCTTTGTAATTGGCCTCTGTGCTGTTAAGTTTGCACGCAAATAAACACGAATTGAATTATTGTTATTATTATTATTATTGTTGTTATTGTTATTTTACCGCCTCTGTGGTCTAATGGTCAGCGTTCCTGGCTACAGATCCAGAGGTCGGCGTTCGATTCCCGGCGCTACCAGATTTTTTCGGAGAAGTACTGTGTCGGGAACGGGGTCCACTCAGCGTCATAATGATAATGGAGGAGCTATTTCAAGGAAATAGCGGCTCCGGTCTAGAAAACCGAAATTAACAGCCGTGGGGATTCGTTGCGCTGACCACGCGACACCCTCTATCCGCAAAAATTTGGCACTAAACTTCGCCGACAAGCGGCGGTCGCTCGGTCGGTATGGTTCGCTTGCGGGCCGAAATCACGGAGTTTATTATTATTATTTTAGTTCTGCATATCTCATTTCATTATTTTTTCAATAAATATAGCGAGATACACGCACAAACGCGTGTAGGTTTCGTGTCATGTAAAGTAATCGATCAAATTGTCCTGTCTAAACAGAAATTGGGGCCGATCACAGTGGCCGCGCGGTCTGAGGCATGAACTGTCTTCGCTCGTTCGAACGCTGGGTTCATGGGTTCGAATCCTACTCAAGGCATGGATGTGTGTTTGCGTTTATTCTGTTTGTGTTGTTCTGTGTATAGGTAGAGGCCTTGCGACGGTCTGATCCCCCGTCCTAGGAGTACTACTGACTGTGTGTAGGATTAAGAAGATGAAAAAGCGGCCAAGGTCCGACAAAAGGCTGTAAAGCGATGGATAGATAAATGGACGGACGGACAGACAAATTACAGTGGTTTGACTGTTCTTCGCAAATTTGTTAACTCGGCTGTGAAATTTAATTAAAATCCAAACAGTGGTTGTCGATTTGTTTCATTCATACAGACGGACGGACTGAACTCCGCTGGATTGCGGACGCCCGTAATAAGAGACTTCCGTAATCTTGGCCTGTGTTCGGAAGGGCATTGTTGATTGCCGAAATTTACGCAATACATGGGTGACTCCTTTGTTACAGTTAAGGTTTAATGTCTACATAGCAAAACATAAGAATCTTATGCCGAAGTCAGCAATGGTGGAGCTATACCTCCACTCCCCCATATGACTCCATGGAATAATGCTTAATTAATTAAGCATAGGGACAATTTTACCTTTTTATAACATAAAATGTTCCAAATCATTATTCAAATATAAAATTTAACGCAATTTTAATAAAATGTAAGGTAACATTTTCCGTAAATGGTTAGATTTCAGATCGGTCCACAGCAGCAAAATGAAACCCTGCATTAACATACACGTACGTCCGGACGGTTGTTTTATTCGATGACTCTCCGTTTTCCGAATTTTCCTACATTGATGCAAATGCCAAATCAACAGATTACCTTCCTTCAGATTATTTAACAATGTTATTTGAGCTACCGGATACAATGAACCATTTCATCAACGTTTATGTGAAAAAGAAAGCCATGCCTTAGCAAGTTGCTAAATACTGATGAACTTTACAAAATATTTAATCCGCAATCCACTATTTGGGAAGTGACTTTGCTTGCAGCGAACCTCGTAACGGAGACATATGAGGGGCATGGAGACAAGGATTCATCTATGGGCCTGTTGAACCTCAGCACCAGATGGGGTGACCGATCAGTTTCACGCGTCGGTCGCTTGATCCCCCACTACAAATTGAATAAGTGTTGTGTTATCCTAAGAGCAATTCTGGACTTAGTAATACAGCGAAGACAAGTGACTAAGCCTCTGCTGGGTTACGAAGTTCGACCTTTCAGCTTATAGTCAGTCGCCTTACTGACTAAGCATTCTCGACTCTGTTGCCGTTTACGTCGCACACAACTCATGCAGTAAGATGATTAAGAACGTTAACAAAAAGATGTGGAGGAGAGGGGGCTAGTCCTCCTGACCACAGTTCCGAAACCTCCGTTCTCAGTGCACCGTAACTGATATGTTCGTCATAGCTGACAAGAATGCTTGGAGTAGTATGACGTCATAGGCGAATATTTTACTCCTGTAACGAGATATTTTCGCACATTGTTATTGCAGATTAACCTTACTTATTCGAATGTTTCGTAATTAATAGTGTTGATATAACTGATTTCTCAACTAGCATAAGATTATCATATCAGTGCACTTCTTAAAGCATAGATTACAGTTCAAGTGTATTTTATCTCATTTCTTAAAGACATTGCGTGCCTTTCAGAACTGTTCTTTTCGTTTAAAATATTTCGTGATTGCACAGTCACAAGTAGGTACTGTGTGTGTTCGTGCGAATCATTTTCATGTTTGCCACTAGAATCTAAAAGCAATAATATGCTTGCTCATCGTTACAACCACCAGTACGATTATAACCACCATTAACAACATACCACGAAAACAACACGGAGTGGGCCGTATTGACTGGCTCCGTCTCCAGCGTTTGTATTATAGTTAAGCCATCCTTCTCCACCCTTCCTCCTCCTCCTAAAACGTCTTCCTGCATCTTCTTTTCCTTTAGGTCTGCTAAAATTGTAATGTTTGTTTCGCATAGAGTTTATCCTTCCAGGACAGTGATTTCAATATTACGCCAGTCTGTATACAGTGATGCTGATTCTTAAGATGTCGTGTGGAGATAGTCATATTTTTCCTTGCAAAATGTGGAAGAGACACATGCATTGTCGGTTTGATTTCGAAGCTTAACATAAATCAGTCTTGGCACTGCGAGTGAATCGATTCAATGTAAATGAAGTGTGGCCTCAGCCTGTTCCAGTTTCGGTTCTACCGGTTTAGACCTGCAGTTTGCAATGGCCTATGTACATTCTGCTTCAGCCGGGTTATTCTGCGGTTACAGGAGGTGATTGGCTTCCAGAACAGTTTGCACTGGACACGTCTAAACTGGGACAGATTCTCCCTTTTCACACTACTAACGCCTTTTTTTTATTATTATTTCCTTGGTTCATCTTTTGTTGGTTATTTTACGATGATTTCAGTTTTTCAGGCTAAATAACCTCTAATAGTATGATGCTGGTTGAATTGGAAAGGATTTGGAAGGAAGCGGTCATGGTCTAATTCAGGCACTACTGTGGAATTTGTCTGGAGGGATGAAGAAAACCACGATAAACCTCAATCAGAGTAGCTGGCAGCCCAACCGAAACTTGAGTTTCTCGGATACAAGTCTAGAGCGCTTCCGCTAGACCACTCTGTTTGCTTCAGTTGACTGATTCATTTCATTCGCCCAACTGCAATTGTATAGGGCTGTTCACTCATAAAAAGATAGAAGCCACTGTACTGAAGATAAAGAAACTAAATTTGTGTTGGAGTTTCTTCCACCCTATAATCATATGTAATTTTTGCACCAGCTCAATCTGCTGATATTGGATAGTTGGATTTCCACATCAAATTTAAGCTCAGGTGGAAGGTATTGGCTTCTAACTGCAGAGCCTCCTATTCAGTCCCAGGTAGCTTCGTATGAGGTTCATGATTGATGAAATGGCAATGGAGCAGGTTCTGCTCTGAGTTTCTGCAACTTTTCCCTGCTAATCATCACTCCACCATGCACATTTATCACATTGGGGATAAGATGTAGGATTCTGGCTGGAAAGCCAGACCACTAGGAGGGCTTAGACATAGATGGGATGATAATTTTAAAGCAGATATTAGAGAAATAAAATGGGGTGATGTGGACTGGATTCATCTGGCTCAGGATAGGAACCAGTGGAGGGATGCTCTGAACTTGGTAATGAACCTTCAGGTTCCAAAAAATTTGGAAAATTCTTGAGGGGCTGAATGACCGGCAACTTCCCAAAAAGGACTCTGTTTCATGGAGTTAGTTCACTTATCACTGACCAAGTAACACAGTATTACATCTTCCATTTTTAAACTTAGGTCTTCATCTTTGACCAGCACTTTATTGGTTATAGAGCGAGGAAGTTAGCGTTGTGACAGTAATTATGCTCATCATCTAGGTAGGCAGATAGTGGCGTTACTTCTACAACAAATATAATGATTCTGCCATATGACTGTATCATTGTGTATACAGTGCACTATATGACAGTGAGATAACATTGATGCATGAGCAGCTTTGAACGCCAACCTCTCGCCCTGCCACCTCAATATGTTCACAATTTTCACCATCATCTCTGTATTAAATAATCATATTGCAGTCCAATATAAACTCCACTTTACATGACACCCAAACTGAACATTATCGGTGTATCCCACAAGTGACTCTTTGAATCTAAATTATGGGGTAACATGGTATACTACAGTCCTGTAGCCCAGAACATTTTCCATTTTGGTGTGCATTTAATGAAATGCAAGAAAACAAATCTTGTCTGTAAGGAAAGAAGGAAATTATAATTTTATAACTGCAGTGTAATTACTTAGCTCCTTCATCAAGAAACTTGTAAAGGTAAAGTTGGCCCTGGGCTTAACTAATTAAGCATTACGCCATGAAGGTGTAAGGGGTAGTGGATGTATAGATTCAGCTTCACGCCTCAGCCGCCTAACCCCAAGGGTAAGCGCCCCGCGGTACGCATTGAACAGGAGCTTTGGTGGGTCCCAGAGTTGATCTGAATGACATGGAGAAGAAACATTTCTGCCCCTACTGGGACTCGAACTCCCACCCCTCTGCTGTCCAGCCCATAGCCAGTCACTATACCGTGTTATCACGGCTCCCCAACAAGAAACTTGTGTCTTCAATATATAAATATTAGGGTCAGCAAAAGGTGCACAGTTGTGAAGTAGGAATTGGAAACTTATGTTTGCACTCTCCTTCCCATGCAAGATATAACATGTTCTCTAACAGTTAACATATTTTAACTTTATTAAATGTTTGTATTTTTTTTATAGAATGATGAGAACACGTATGGCTTTGAGACACCTTCCAAGCCTGCATGTAAGCATTTGTGGAAGTGCTGCGTGGAACATCATGCTTTCTTCCGGTTAGTTCAGGTGTCACCAGCCACTCCAGATATCTTCGCCTTGGGCTCTAGATTTAGGTACAGGTATGTTCAGAAATGAGTTGACGCTTCCTCTTGGTATAGCAACCATTTCGTTCATGTACCATCCAGAAAATGTTACACTTTTTATGGACATTCCAGTTATACCTTTGATTTTTATTTCTGATTTTCATTATTGTGACTCCCAGTCTCTCAGATCATATTTCTATCCATATTTATAAATACTGTTTCAACCGAAGCGATTATAACCTCAAATCATTGAATGAAATTGGATATCTGATCATGAATGGTAAGAAAATAATAATTGGGAAGGAGATGGCCCTGGACAGTTTGAGAGAACTGAATAAATTCATGAAATACTGTAGTCAGTATGATCTGTAACACGGTCAAATCAGATTAGATACTTCACAAGTAAATAAAAATTTAATCCAATTTGTATTCACTATGCTGTTAGATGGCTTCAGAATATGAATTTTGGATATGTTAACCAGTAAAGACCTAAGTCTGATTTCTAACCACAGTTTCAGGCCATTGGTAACAACAGCCATGAATAATTTATGACATTTTGTGTTTTTGTTTTTCCTCTTTTTATATGCATTAGTGGCCGAACAGAGAAACAAGCACAGAGAGATGCCCAGCTGCGGTTGCGCAGTCCGCCGCAGTTCACACGAACGCCAAGTCGGCGGTATCAGCGGCGTATAGTAGAAGGAGCACAGGACAGTAAGTTCAAATTTTAAGCTTTAAATTTATTCCTGCCACCTGACCCTGAATGTTTTAAGAAAAATAAAGAACAATGAAAGACAGTCAGTCATTGAAGGTAAAGGTAAAGTTATCCTTGAGCTTAATTAATTAACCATGAAGACGATGATGGAGTGGAGGTATAGTTCCACCATTCTTAACCTCAGCACTGGATGGAGGTGAACGGTCAGCTTCACGCCTCTGCTGCTTTTTCCCTGGGGAAACAGCTTCCAGTACCCATTGTATAGGAGGTTGGGAGGGACCTAAAGCTGGTCTCACTTTTATGGGGAAGAGATAAGTTCTTTTCCCTGCCTGGAGTCAACCCCCGGTTCCTCAGTCATTTAGTTCATATCCTAGGCACCATATTGACTGCTATAAAAAATGAAATTTTGTTCACAAGACAAATCCGTTTTTTATGTTAACAGTAGTCAATTCATTGCACTAGAAACTTTCTATGGCTCTTGAGCATCTCAGAATAGATTTAATCTATTTTGTGGGGAGACTTACATCCCAGCCTCTAACCTGGTATGGGAGGAGTTACCACTGGGGATTTAAATTCAGACGTGCAGAACAACACTGGCCCCATTTCTTTTTATAAATCTCTTATTTTCTTGTCATCAGAAACGAAGTTAGTGTCTCCAGAACAAAGAAAGTATTCATTTAGAATATCTCCAATATTTGCCTTTGATAAATGTTTCTGAGGTGATGCCGTGTCTACTAACAGCAGATTACGATATACTTTTCCAGCATCATTTACTCAAAAAAAAATCAAGGAATCTGATTGGTTCAAACAGTAATTCAGTCTTTAAATTACAAAAAAAAAAAGGTCTAAGGCTCATTAAAGGAGTGAAAAACAGGGTGTCCTGTAGAAGTCTATTTGGTGATTTTAAGATTTTGACAGCAACTTCTTTAAATATATATATATATGAGATCTTATACTTTTTAAAAAAGAACAAGATATACACAATTCATTATTCTGACATTCACAAGTATAACACTAAAGGAAAACAGGATTTGTATGTTCAAACGTGCAACACTGTTCGTTGCAAAATAAGTGTAATTAACATGGGAATCAAAATATATAACAGGTTTCCCCTGAATTAAAAAGAATAGAAAATTTTAGTTTTTAAAAATACATTAAAACGTTATTTACTACAAAACTGTTTTTATTCTCTGCATGAATTTTTTAATAACAATGATGGGCGGTAGCTTGGTGGCTCAGGTTGGTTCTGATGTGGTATGGTTGTACATAGATGGTATAAGTGTATGCATTGCTTTATGTTGGATTGCTGAGTGAGGTCATCCTCTGTTGCTAGCTTCAGCTGGGGGACAGTGATCCTAAGATTATTGTATTGTTCGTAGTCTTATGCATCATTTTGTACATTTTTAAGAGTTGATGACTTGTGTTTTAGGGGGCTTAAACTGACTTGTCCAAATGTACCTGTGTAACAGTTTATGGATGTAAATAAATTATGAATTATCAAACATCAGGCATTAGCCTCAGCCTTCATCTTGTAAAGAATGAGCAAATTTATGTGATTCAAATAGTATTCGTGAGATGGAAGCACAGGCATAAGCATTCGTCCGTGTGAAATACATAGCACTCAACTGTGCAGACAGCAGCTGCATGCTATGCACAGCACAGTGCTGGCGGGTTAAAAAATACAGACCTAATAACTGAACATTTTTACCTCATTATTATTTGCCTGTATGGTATCTGTCATATATTGCCAAATATTCCTTAGAATTCCTGTTTTTAATAAACCACGCACGGAATTAAAGTAAAGTAAGTTAAACAAAACTAGTGTATCTTAATCAAAGGTAACATAATTTAGATCATATTAAGAGGGATGGGCATAAGTGACTTTTATCCGATTATGACCTGTTGTGACAAAGCAAGGTGATATAGGGGTATTGCTTGTATTTGGGAGCTGCTAACCAAAGGTAACATAATTTAGATCAGATTAAGAGGGACGGGCATAAGTAACTTTTATCCGATTATGACCTGTTATGACAAAGCAAGGTGATGTCAGGGTATTGCTTGTATTTTGGAGCTGCTCTATTGATAGCTGGGATACCACTGAGATCTTTTTGTGGTTTTCCTTGGGGTCTCCACGAAAATACTAGTGAAATATCACAAATCATTCTTGTTTGAATTTCCCTAGGTCTATAACATACACCTGGCAGGAAATAATATAACTGCAGAACTTCTTATGAACAAAATTCTGGTCACTATATTATAAAGGCAGACTAACAACTCTTCCTTGTTTTTTAAATCATTTTTATCACAAATATTTTACATTACAGTCACATCCTTTATTCAAATCAATGTGTGTGTAATTGCTGAGAATTATTTTTTCTTTTACTCTTTCATTACAGCTCCAAAGGTTGAAGAAAATGTGAATAATGAAAACATTCCTCCTCAAGAAATGAAGACAGTTTCAATACCCCAACCAGCTCAGTCGTAAGTATAATTCTTTATGCTGGAACAGCAGAAGTAAGAGCCTTGTGCAAATTAAGTTTAATATGCTGCATAAGTACTTTTATTGTCACATTTAAGCACTGACAGTGCTTCCATGAGGACTGAATGCTTTAAAGGCTAGTATTGTATTGCATTTATATGTCTTCTTACATTTAACTAATTGCTATCCTTTATATCATCAGCTATGTCTGTATTTTGTGGTCTGCTTCTTATTTCTTATTTTTTACTTCCATTCCTTAAGGGTATGTATTGTGGAGATCAAGAAAATTCCATGTGTACTATTTCTTCTCATCTTCTTATCAGTCATTTTCATAATCCCTGTTTCAATTAAAAAACATGATCTCAATTTGAATATAACATTCTGTAACCTTAGTGAAATATCCATATTTTTGGTTAGAATTTACCTTTAATTTCTCAGTTACATACTGTGTGTTCAGTCATTCATCTAAATAAATATATATATATATATATATATATATATAAACGATTATATATCACACGTTTAAGGAATTTAAAATTGGAGGATTATTGAATTTGTAATCTTTATTTATAATGTTCATTATTTTACCAGTATATTCTCTGCTTTTTCAAAACTTTTGTAGTGGTTTCCCTAACCATTGCATTGAGATTATCTCGTTATAGTATGAATAAATAACTAGAAAAATAATAAAAAATAAAATAATTATAAAAATTGCTTTTAAGCATGATACATAAACTATGAAATTACACAAATTCTAGTTGCCATAGCAAGAGAGAGAGAGAGTTGTGTGTTAAGGTGTTGCTTCAACATAAGTTACATAGTAGGTTACAACCAAATGAGCGGTGTTTTGTTTTATTGTATCATTTCTGTTCTGTAAGTATTGATAATATTTTGATGTGGATATATGAAATTATTGTCCTATATAAAGGGGACTGGGTACAGTTGACAGTGCCCTATATAAGGACCAGTGGGTAGAGGTGACTGTTTTTGCGTGTTATTCATGGAAGATGGCACTATACTCCAGCCTCAGTATATCAATCAATAATGCGTAAGACTAGGAGGGAATTAGAGAAAGCAGGAGAAGTTAATGGTACAAAAGCATATATAAAAATTGATGAGACTTTCCATTGAATTCTCAGTGGGTGTGGCACTATTTTATATGAGTATGTCTGGTGGGATTCTCTTGAATTTAAGAGAAGAATATTGTCACATTTTGGGTATGTCACGCGACAAATAACTTTACATAGGTCTCGGATTTAGCGAATCTTTATTGAACATTCACTCTTACACACCGTACAACTGTTATCACTTTTAGTGTCACTTGACTTCTGGCCTAATACTTCAATGCAACATCTCAACTATCCTTGGCCATGGTTGGATCTCAACTGTCTTCTGTCTGTAGCTCTCGGCTTATGTAGGTGTTCTGCGGACTCAGTAGAGGACACCCCTCACCAAGGTTCGATCTCATGTGTTCGGCAATCCGTTGCTTCGGGAACGCTCCTTATATGCTGGTAACAAGTTCTGGCTCATCCCTTGTTACTCAACGGCCTTCTGTTGTTCATCTCCAAGGAAACACGGCATTGTCTATGCAACGGCTTGCTGTTATTGCGTTACCATGGAAGTGCCTATTCCAAACACATTACAATATATTGTCTTTTCAATATGCATTCTTTCAATATGATACTAAGATCTAAATCCTCAAAGAGTGTATGTATAACATGTTTAGAGATTTTTGGAGGCTGGTATAGCAGAGGTCATTCCTAAGCAATGAGAATATTTGAGCTTGACAAAAAAAGATATAACAAACATTTTATGGCTCTAAAGTAAAAATATAAAAGATAAATATGAATCTATTCTTTCCTTAACAGAAATGTTATATTTCATTTTTATATATTGTAGCATGTGATCACTTTATTTGATGCAGTCTGCTTACATGTACTGGCTGGTGATGACAGCTAGAATGAGTATGGTTAAATGATCACTTTGTATAGTCTGATTTTAAAGTCACTGTGTACCTATGCACTAAAAATAAAAGCACCTACTTCAGTATAAACTTTTTAAGTTTAGTAACAGCATGACATTTATCATGGTAATGTTGGCGGTCTTGATCTCATGTTTTGTAGGCTAGGGAAGTATGTAGAAAATAAAAACCTGAAGTTCTTGGAATATTTTTTATCTATTTGAGACACTACATCACATTACAATGTGTCAATTAAAAATTTCATGACACCAGTTCTGTTGTGAATGCTGTGAGGTTGATTTTAGCCTACAGTGCCAACATGGCAGAATATGCTTATTGAAGACTGCACATCATGGAACCCCAAAAATTCAGTCCACATGCTGGTGCAACAAACAGGTATCAGGCAATAGTATGTGCCCAGAGACTTCATGATCATTCTGTAAAAAGAGTATGATGGAAATTCGACATCAGTCTCCAGCAACGTATATAGTAAAAGGAACAAATGTGTTGCCAGAAACAAGTTGTTTTTTTGGGGGGGGGGGGGGGGGGTTGCAATTGGTTCAGTATTCCATTGTATGATAAATTTTTGCAAATGCTGTGATGAATCTCTGGGTTCCATAGAAGTATGGAATTTCGTGACAAGCTGAGGCAGGCCATGTCATGCCTCAGGTGGTTAGTTGCCGGCTTGCCACCACCATTGCCCTGGTTCAATCCCAGGTCATGTCATATGTGAATTGTGGACAAAATGGCATTAGGACAGGTTTTCTCTGAGTACTTCGGTTTCCTCTGCCAATTAGAATTCCACCACCTGCTCCATATACATTAACCATCCTATTATCAATGCTGCATAGTCTTGATACTGACAAAACAAAAGAACAAACAAACTATGCAATTTTATTCCACAAGCGAACTATACCAACCAAGCAACCGCCACTTGTCAGCGTTAGTGCCAGCTTTTGCAGATAGAGGGTGTCGGGTGGTCAGTGCAATGGGTTCCCATGGCCGTTAATCTCTTTTTTTCTAGACCGGAGCCACTACTTTTCCATTCAAATAGCTCCTCAGTTATCCTCACGAGGCTCGGTGGACCCCATTCCAGATCCACTACTTCTCAGAAAATCTGGTAGCACTGGGAGTCAAACCCGGACCTCTGGATCTGTAGCCAGGAACTCTGACCACTAGACCACAGAGGCGGTCTTGATACTGACAACACTGTTAAATAACAAAAGAAAAGAAAGAAAAAGGAAAAAGAAAATTAGCTGAGTTATTACTGATTTCAGAGTGTTCCTGTTGTGAATAGAGTTCTTGTGGGGTTACCCACTGTAGAAGTGGGCAGTTTCTGACATTTCAGAGGTACATCCTGCCCCCATCTTTAGGATAAGCGTATTCAGGGTTCAGCTCATGTAACCACCCAAGGACTGAAAAACATCAAAACCTTAGTCATATGATTTTTTCAAGGTAAATATTGTGCCATAGAGTTAGGTTTTATAGTGACAAGTTCCTGTTACCTCTTCTTATTTTATTCAGTAAATGGTAGTTTAGGACGTTTGTTAATCATCTGTATGCCATGTACACACATAGTTTAGTACATACATGTAAAGCATTATTTTTGTACTGGAATGAATTCTGTGCGCTGAAACAGGGTTGGTAGCCTGTACCGATCAACGTGCAGTATTCCAGCCGTCTTGCCATCACATCCTCGCCCAGATTCACCGCGCAGCACTCGCAGTGCTCCTTGGACACAGCCTCATGTCCGTGGCCTCTACACCACTTCCAGCCCTCGATCTGTTAGGTCTGCTGGAAATAACAGTCAGCTACTTAGTCGTCTCACCAGGAGGTCATCAAGCGTGGAAAGCCAAAGTTCGAATGATTCCCGCTCCTGTAAAAGGTGAGTTCACTGCCCAGTAGCAGTGGAGAATATTGAACACTAATGATCAGTATCAGTCAGAGTGTAATAGATAGCATCCCTGCCTTTTAATTTGGAGGTATCCATTTTAAATAAGTGATTATCCTGACTGTGACTTATCGTGGTTTTTCTCATCCCCCCCCCTCAGACAAATTGTGGGACAGTATCTTAAGATGGGCCATAACTGCTTGCTTCCACGCTTTTCCATGCAAATTATTCATAACCATGCTGCTGTGTCTCATTCAACACTACACCTGATATAGTTAACAAAGTGGCATTAAATATACTGTCGCGTATCGGGCGTATATCGCGACAAATAACTTCTCGATGTATTTGATGTAGCGAATTTTATTTCACATTCGCACTTACAATCACCCAAATTACAGATTTACGATTACTGCTATCTGCAGTATCACAAATAGTACACTCCAAATGCCACAATACAACTGGTTGCTGGCTAACTCGGGACTAACTCGGAGGTAGCTCGAGGACTCACTCGGAGGTAGCTCCAGGACTGGCTGTGAATAGCCTTCGCTGCGCCTTATGTAGCCTCGATTGGACAATTGTCATCTGGTGCCGTGTTGCTAGCCACGCTGTCCGGAGTTGTTGACTGCTGCCTAGCAACCGCGATTTCCCTCGGTGACGTCACCGCTACGTTACCGTGCGGAGGAGGGGGAGTGGAGCGCTGACNTGAGTGATCAGCTCGTCACGAGGCATCTACCTGTACACAAACGCAGAAAAACGCACACACACAAACTAAACATCCATGCCCTGAGTGGGATTCGAACCCATGATCCTGGTTTCCAAGCGAGCGAAGACAGTACATGCCTTAGATCGCTCGGCTACCGTGACTGGCTAAATATACATATACCAGTATCAATTTTTGATGAATGGATGACCTAAAAAGTAATACTAAACAATCAGTTGCATTGTGATTGAGCTAAAAATGGATATTCTGGAGACATATGCTGTCTCCATGGTTGGAATCAGTGAGTGAAGCGACTGTAATAAATGACTGCTTTTGTGTATGTGCATGCACATGTGTGTGTATATGATGAGCCACTCACTATCTCCAAAATATGGGATTTTAACTCAACCATGTTGCACCTTACAGACAGGAAGATTTTATCACATTTATTAATCGTGAAAACTTGGGATTTTAGATAATAATGGACTTCAGAGATATTTTAATGGGATCTAGTATTTGACATAAATATCTTCTGTGAACCGACAATTATAAATATTAAATTTGTCATTAACAGTGTGTAGTTATATTTTACAGATCTGAACATAGATTGGTGATGTCCACAGTGAATAATGTGATTGTTCCAGACATCGACATCATCGCAGTCGTCGGGGATCTGACAATGAAAGTGAATTATCAAAGTGTTCAGGAAAGTCACATGGCCACAGGCGGCACCGACACCGTTCCCATGGAAACAAACGTGACTCAGGTTCTGAGCAAGATCAGCACCATCGACATCGACACAAGGGATCCAGCAGACACAGGTGAAGTTGCAAAACTACAAAATCACAGAAGCTAAAGTCAAAAGATCCTCACTTTGAAATGTATGTGTAAGTACCTCATACCTCTGACAGTGTAATATACAAGGTGTGTCCCAGAAGTCATGAAATATATATTTTAAATTTATTGATGATAGACAGAAGAGGATACTGTCATTTGAAGGAGAAAGCTCTAGATCGCATTAACTCTTTGACTGGCGTGGGCGTGTTTTAACGCCCGGACGATGCCAGCTGTTCCCTGGCGTTGGCGTGTTTTAACGCTTTGACAATCTCTTCCCTTCTTTGCTCTCTTGGCACTCATCAACCAAAGACATATATATGATACTTTTTGTGCATGTTTGTAAAGAACCCTTGTAAACTTTGTGGGGGTCTATATTACTGTCAGAACCCTCTGATAAGGAAAAGGTCAGAAAATATTTCACATTCATTCAGTTTCACCATGGCTTCTTGCAGCAAGTGTCTTCGTGTTCCTACAGACCAGCTGGAAAATGTTGTGTACGAGATTTGTTCTGATGATGATAGTTTCGATGAAATAATGATTCCTGAATTGGATGAAGTTGATAGTGACAATAATACAGTGATAGACAATGAT